>NW_004444031.1:830921-845702 GCF_000243295.1 Trichechus manatus latirostris
TATAAATTATTATAAATGATAAATACTGTGAGTTTATTACTGTTAGAGGAATCATGTATTCCCTGCACCAAGGATAATGCCTAACACAAATTAGATTCTCAACCCGTATTTGTTAAATTATTAATTTAATAAATAAATGAATGACTTGGCATTTGATCAGTGCCTTTAATAATGAGTAGAATTAATATTAACTAGTGTATTTGTCATAAAAGATGATACTTATCAATAGAATTCAGATGGGTGAAGATAGGAAGAGAGTTCATTTCTTACGGGGTAGTCACTGTAGGAAAAAAACAGTTATGCATTTGGAAAAATATAACATGTGAACTGGGAATGTAATTAAATGTGCGCACAGATGTGCTAAGGAATGCATTTTTGGAAAAGTAAATGTGCTATATAATGTAATTGAAATGACGTATTGTTTTATTTAGGTGAATAATAAGAGAAGAGGTTTGAAATATTGGTTAAGTCTTGATTAAACACAGAGAGTAACTCACTAGATTTAGCAAATGTATTCTCTCAGTCAGTAAATTGTTGAGTAAGGGTAATCTAAGTGAACAAACCACCATACACCAAAGACCATCCCGTCTTTTAATCATGGAACTTGTCACACTCATGTTTACCTGCACAAACTCTTTTTCCAGAAGAAGTGTAACTCTCTCAGAGAAATCCTGACTCTATCTTCTTTAAGAGTGTCTAAGAAAGTCTGAGTTGTAGGGTGACCTAAGCTTATATTTTTGAACAAAAAATGACATTATCAGAAGTGTTAGTAAAATTAACTAGCATCATCATATAGTATGAGTTGGAATAACAAAAGACTTGAGGTTAGAAAAATCAGTAGTAGATTTAAGACTTAATAAGTGGTGTAGCAGTAGAATGTAGAAGAGGTAAGATAATTGCATGGAAAACTGATAGAATTTGGAAATTTGATGGATGGATGGAGAGGGAGGAGATGAAGAGAGGGTAGATTGTTTTACCTTGGTTTGCTGAGGCTTGATTTTAGTAACTTGAGATTAAGTTTACAGGGATATATTCAGGTTGATACTCAGGAACGGAGTATGGGAAAGATGGATACGCTAACTTATGAATTTGGGAGTTTTGTTCCTTCCCTAGGGCTGCAGTAACAAAATACCACAAAGTGTATGGTTTTTAAAAAAAAAAACAAAACAGGAATTTCTTGTCTTCACAGTACTGAAGGTTGGGATCCAAGATCAGGGTGATGGCCATGTTGATTTCTTCTGTGGCTTTGAGAGAAAGAATCTGTTCCATACCTCTCTCCTACCTTCTGGTGTTCTGGTAGCTTCTGATAGCTCCAGATGTTCCTCGACTTTACAGCTGCAATGTAACAGGGCATCCTTCTTCTGTCTAGCTCTCTGTGTCTGTTCTCTTTTATAAGCACAGTGTTCAGAATGATTAGGACCCACCCTACTCTGGTAGAACCTCATGTTAACTTAACTGATAATGTCATCAAAAACCTTATTTCCAAACAAGGTCATGTTCACAGGGATATGTTAGAACTTCAACGTATCATTTTTTGGGGGATGTAATTCAATCCATAGCAGATTCCAGGATGAAATATTTAAAGTCAGAGACTAAATAGTTATACACTGAAAGGGTAGAGAGAAGAAAGCTGGGGTAGGAATAATGTTCTAATTACTAAAATGGCTTTTCTCGATATCCACCCTACTTGATTTTGTATAGGGTTTGACACCATATCTTCCTCTGGTTATGGAAATCTGCACAGTGTCCCAATCTTTTCCGGATCTCCATTTATGCCTGCTATTGGGCCGTCCCCTTCCCCCCCCCCACACACACACACATGTAATTACCATCAGCGAACTCTCCTACACTTCTCTACTGCCGCCACCAAAGCGCTACCACTCTCTTGGCCTAAACATGAACAAATTCATTCCGTATTTAGTTCTACTCCAGCTAAATTTAACATTAACAAAAGAAGAAGAAGAAAACGTGAGAGAAAATTAGAAGATGAAACAAAATACAAAGACGTTCAAACAAAATACAAAGACGTGTAGATCATAACAAATTATGGATAACATTGTGAAGAATGGGAATTCCAGAACACTTAATTGTGCTCATGATAAACCTGTACATAGACCAAGAGGCAGTCATTCCAGGAGAACAAAGGGATACCACGTGGTTTAAAATCAGGAAAGGTGTGCATCAGGATTGGATCCTTTCATCATAATGATTCAATCTGTATGCTGAGCAAACAATTTGAGAAGCTGGACTATATGAAGAAGAACACAGCATCAGGATTGGAAGAAGACTCATTAACAACCTGTAATATGCAGATGACACAACCTTGCTTGCTGAAAGTGAAGAGGACTTGAAACAGTTACTGATGAAGATCTAAGACTACAGTCTTCAGTACAGATTACACCTCAACATAAAGAAATAAAAAAAAATCCTCAAAACTGGACCAATAAGCAACATTATGGTAAATGGAGAGAAGATGGAAGTTGTCAAGGCTATCATTTTACTTTGTTCCACAATCAACACCCATGGAAGCACAGTCAAAAAATCAAACAACAAATTGCACTGGACAAATCTGATGCAAAAGACCTCTTTATTAAAAAGCAAAGCTGTCACTTTGAGAATTAAGGTATGTCTGACCCAAGCCATGGTATTTTCAGTCATCTCAAATACATGCAAATGCTGGAGAATGAATAAAGAAGACTGAAGAAGAATTGATGCCTTTGAATTATGGTGTTGGCAAAGAATATTGATTATACCATGGACTATCAAAAGAACAAACTAATCTGTCTTGGAAGAAGTACAGCCAGAATGATCCTTAGAAGCAAGAATGGTGAAACTTCATCTCTCGTATTCTGGACACGTTACCAGAAGGGACTAGTCCCTGGAGAAGGACATTGTGCTTGGTAAAGTAGAAAGTCAGTAAAAAATAGGAAGACCCTCAACAAAATGGATTGACACGGTGGGCTCAAGCATGGCAACTCTTGTGGGGATGGCTCAGGACCAGGCAGTGCTTTATTCTGTTTTACATAGGGTCACTATGGTTTTGAACCCACTTGATGGCACCTAACAACAACAGCAACATGTCCCCTGCCCCTAAATGGCTAGAAAAGTAAAACAGTAAAGGGAGAGGATGGGCCTTGTCTCGTAAAATCCCATCCAGAAACAGTTGGGCCATTAAGGCCCTGAAAATAATACTATGGATAACCCATGAGAAAACTCCAACAATCTTTCTTTTTATTGTATTTCCCACCTGGCCCATGACAGATCCTGAAACTCAAATTCTTAGGGACCTCAGCACTTTATTCTGGATACTTGCTGTTAACCTGGCCTTAAGATAGAATAATTTTGCCTTCCTTAGACTATTTGCCACACCTTAAGAATTAGATTTGGCACCAAATTCAGAGGAAAGCCTAGCTATCCCTTCAATAAAAACAGCTTAATTCCAGTAGTCTCCAAGCCACCTACAGTGGCTGTTCAAATTAAGCACTGTTGACAGCTAGGCCGACTAATTATATTAGCCTGTAAATTATGATATTGTGATGATGTAATTGACATAGACAAAAATAGGGGCTCCACTTGCCTACCTTTCCCTTTACTTTCTCCTTACATCTCAAGTGAAGATACTCATTGTCTGAACATTTTTCTCAGCCAGATAGACATGATGGAAGCAATGGAAGTGACTCCTCTTGCCCTCTGCTGAGCCCCAACTTCATCTTTCTGTCCCTGGAGAGGCCCAGGAGTCACATAACTCATCAAAATAAGCAGTAACAGCAGCCCTAGTTGATCTCCAAGACTTGTTTTTTCAATACTACTCCTTCCCACCCATTCTTCACATGGGGAAACTAGGAGACTTTCCTTCTCTTCATATCTGTCAAATTTGCTATGTTAGATATAGGGGCTTATTTCTACTATTACCTCAATAGAAGTGAGGGCTGATTTCTTATTTGCTTCGCTAAATCTATTTTTCCTAGTAAAGAAAATGTGACAACAAAAGAAACCAGCACATTTTTATGGTTACTGATTGTTGACTAGTACAAGGTTCACTTGCATTCTTAAGAAATTCCTTCTGGCTATACACAAACTTGGTATTTACTTTCTTGCTTTCATTTATTAAGGCAAGATAATAGCAACAGAATTTTTAAAAAGAAATCCTCACACACCGTAACACACATGCACACTTACACACACAAACACAATTTTTTTTTCTAATTTATAGGCACTTAATTACAGATTGGTTTGGGTGGCACAACTTAAAGGCAGAAGAAGAAATGAAAACTAAGACGAAAGTTAGAAACTACTAGATGTGATGGCTCCCATGTGTCTCAGTTGTGTGTGTGTGTCCTCACATTTGAGAATATTCAAAAGCAAATTTTCTAGGTGTTATGGTACATTTATCTGGGTTTACTTTTTTTTTTTTACATTCCATTAAATAATTTTATTTGTTTCTTTTATGTCATCTAAATCCTTTTCATGAATCATGTGTAAGAGTAAATAAATATTTATTGATGAAAGGATTAACCCTTTTAAACTATGAAATATTGGATGTCTTAATTGATTAAGAAAAGTTGGTAATGAAAATTAAAGAAATTTTTTGAAAATACAAATATAAATGAAATAATGACACATTCGTAGCTGAGAACCGTATGATAGATATATCTTTTCTCACATATGTCAGAAGTGTTTAAGTTGGCAGAAATACAAAAAAAAATGTAGAATACTTACAGATTTTTCTATCTTGAATTTCTGAGCAGAAAGAACGGGAGAGAGGTTCTAATTTGGCCTTTATGTTTCGACTGCCTTTTGCTGCTGGGAGGGTGTTTAGCATCAGTATGTTGGACACGCTTTTATATCAGGTATGCAATACTTTTCTCTTTCTCTCTAGTATGTATATTTTATAAATTAAAAAAATATTTAAATAAAGAATTCATCTAGTGTTTCTCACAGGGCTGTTAAGTGAAAATCAGTTCTGGAAGTAATTCAGTATTTTATTCCACGTTATTTAATGACATAAATATTCCTATGAAACATTTGGTAAGAAAAGCATTGTTTCTTAGAATAATCTATGGAAATTACTTATAGAAATTCTTTGGTGCCAGTGTCCAGCAGTATTTATTCTGACACTTTTAATACATTTTGCATACTATTCTAATAATGTTACTAGATTAAAAAAAGAGAAAAAAGCTAGGAAAAATTACTTGATTAAAAAAAAAGGTAGGATACTTTATAATATACTTTTTTCTGGTTTGAAATAAAATAGCAAATTGATGTCAATTAACTGATAAACCAAGGCCACTTTAAGCATCTGAAAATATTGCCTACTTTAGAAAAATATAAAAAGGATTTTACAACTAAGAACTATTTAGTTTATTCCTGAATAACAAAGTTAAAATTATTATTTTATTATACCTGAGAAGCTTATGGAGATGTTCTTTTGCACAAATATATTTAGTATTTTTAACCCTGCCAGAAACTAAACAGTAGTGATATTTCATATTTTCTGATTCAAGTAATCATCCAATCTCTAAATATTTTCAGTAAAAAGAAAAATATCTTTTTTTCTTTTACTGAAAAAATTTGAATTATTTAACTTTAATTGCAGATTAAGCATCCAAGCATTTTATTATGCCTATTCCCTTTTTGACTATATCTTTTATGCACCCTCTTCTGAAGATAGTTAAAGCTTTTCTACTGGCCTTGGGCTAATTTTGCCCATGAGTATGCCTCTGGCAATGTCAGTAACCATCTGCTGGTGCCAGATGAGTGCAGGAGCAAACACAGCAAAGGAGAATAAACATTCTTATTTGCCTTAAAGTTTCCAGTCACTTTATCTGGGAACTTCAGGAGGTAAGGCCCCACCCCAAACACCATTACCATACACGTGGACTTGTAATCTCTTAAAGAGAGGATCGAAGGGGAGGGCTTGTTTGAAGAGTAGAGTTGAAACTGAAGACATTATATATCAATAGCATTAAAAAGTTTGGGTATTATTATACACCACTGGTTTTCAGATTTTTTTTAGCCATAGTATCTTATACTTGGAGTCCCTAGGTTGTGCAAATGCTTAAGCACTAGACTACTATCCTATGCTTAGGGGACAGTGGTAGTTCAGTAGTAGAATTCTCGCCTTCCAAGCTGGAGACCCAGGTTCGATTCCTGACCAATGCACCTTACGTGCAGCCACTACCCATCTGTCGGTGGAAGCTTGCATGTCATTATGATGCTGAATAGATTTCAGTGGAGCTTCCAGACTAAGACAGACTAGGAAGAAAGGCTTACTTCCAAAAAATCAGCCAATGAAAACCCTATGAATCACAATGGTCCAATCCTGTTGTCACTATGAGTTGGAGCCATCTGAATGGCAGCTACAAAATAGCAAGAACGTCATGTGTTTACATGAAATGTCGTGAGGAAGTTCAATGCATAAGATAAGTAAAAGCAAAATTGTTCTGTAGAAGTGGAAATCAGTGATTTCTTCCTCTTCATTTTTGCCTCACATTTTATGTTATAAATAGAAATATAGAAAACTGTGTGTTTTCTGAAACTGCTTCAGAAACAGTAAACTAGAATAGTAGTTTTTAAGGTTCTTAAATTATCACAGAATAAAATTATATTTTGCATTATAATCCAAAACACACTTCACATATATGTATATGTGTATGTATGTATGTATTTGTGTATATAACTGAAGCAAAAATCTCACAGTACAATACTTACTCTTTCTGTTTGTAATGTGGTATGTTACTTTCTATTCTATAGAATTATATCTTATTTCATTAAAAATTTTTGTGGCTCATAACTCATAACTCAGTTTTTTAACTTGTTGTTTAAAAAAAACTTAGCTAGAGGACTTTAGAATTAGTAAGATCTAGGAAATAATGTCCTTTCCCATCTTTTTACAGCTGGAAATCCAGGTTATAAAATAAAATTTAGACAGTGAGTGGAAATGGAAAATATTCTTCTGTGAATAAATCTCATGAGATTTAGTGCCTCTATTCTGTGATGTCATTGTGGGCTCTTGTTCACATCTTTTGACTCACTTCTGGTTCTTGACTCTGCTCCAATTAAATTATAGGACAAATGGCCTCTGGAGAAGCAGTGTGTTCGTGACCACTACAGTAAACAAATTTGCTCTATTAACATGGCTGGCTCTAAAATCATTTACAATAGTTATTTTCCAAATCTTCAGTTCACTTTCTTTTCCATGGATACTTTATCTTATTCATTTTACAAAATACTTTTTTCACATGTAGGAGAAATTTGTTTTAAAATTACTCTTCTTTAGCACACACTGGGTCACAAATGAAGTTGTTTGATGGTCTCTAAAGGTGCATGTCTCAATTCCTCCCAAGACTAAATCTCATTTCTTTGGCCTGATAAAAAGGAATGAACTCTTCCTTATTCTCTACTTTTGGTAGCTGGATTTAGTTTTCTGAAACTAGCTATCAGTAAAACACAGTCAGTCCCTGGGTTATGAACAAGATCAGTTCCTAAGTCTATAAGTTGAATTTGTAGGTAAACTGGAACAGGTACATATTGTTCTTATTTAGCGTCAGTGAGTGAAATGTTTATCTTAGTATATAGTGTATATTCTACCTTTCTATGTATATAAAAGGAAACCCTGGTGGCATAGTGGTTAAGTGCTACAGCTGCTAACCAAAAAGTCAGCAGTTCAAAACCACCAAGTGCTCCTTGGAAACTCTATGGGGCAGTTCTACTCTGTCCTATAGGGTCACTATTAGTTGGAATCAACTCGACAGCAACGGGTTTGGTTTTTTCATTTTATGTATATAAAGGGGCCCTGGTGGTGCAGTGGTTAAGAAACTGCCAAACCACGCAATGTTTGCATGAGTGTTACAAAGCAGTGCGTGCGTTTGTTATTACAAACCATTGTATTTAACTCAAATTTTTAATATAATAGGCTTTATGACAGTCCATTCTTAAGTATGAGTTGTCAGTAAGTCAGACAATTCATAACCCAGGGACTATCTGTAAACTAGTAACCAACAAACTAGTCTAGTAGATTTATTTAAAAGGGATAACTTTTTTAAAGTATTTCCTAAAGAAAATAACTATATTGTGCAATTTTTTCATTTATTAACAGTTTAAAGACCTAATTCAGGTAGTCATTTCATACAATGTAGCAAATAATTGTTAAATGCAATGGTACAATTTACTTGTATTCATTGAAAACATTTTTTTTCATTCAGAGATAAGAATTGAAGATATCTGAAACATTAAGTTTGTATTCTATTGAATAGTACTCTATCAACATATCAAAACATTTTATGTGTTCTAACATATAAAATTAGAGCAAAAATATTTTTGTAATTTCCTATCAAAATATTTTAAAGAGCACTATTAATACATTAATATTTAGATTTTATTAAACAATAAAAAATTATTTTACTAGCATAAAGCTTAATCCTAAATTTAAAAAAAAAAAACTGGTTGATATATGTCATTCCAAATTTATTTTAAATATTTTAAGTTTATATGACATTCACCATTTTATTTCAACTCAAAGTTTTGTGTTATTAAAAAAAATCTAAAAATATTTTTTCTATACCTGATAGCATACAATAAATTTTACCAGTCTGGTAATATATCATTAAGCACCAATAAAAAAGGAAATAAAAATCTATTTTGTCATTGTCCTAGATAAACACCTACAGTTAAGCTCTTCATAAGGAAATAAGGGGAATAATTATTTTCTAGAATTTTCTGATATACTTAAATTTATTGTGTGCTATTAGACTCACAAAGAGTCCTTGTGGCGCAGTGGTTAAAGTGGTGACTGCTAACCTAAAGGTCTGCAGTTCAAAACTACCAGCAGATCCTTGGGAGAAAGATGTGGCAGTCTGCTTCCTTAGAGATTTACAGCCTTGGAAACCCTATGAGGTTGCTATGAGTTGTAATCAACTCAGCGGCAGTGGGTGAAGGTGGTTATAGTCCTGAAGTTATAGATAAGAAGTAAATAAATATTTTGTTTATATTGCAGTCTTTTGTGAAGGATTACATGATTTCTATCACCAGACTTCTGTTGGGACTGGACACCATACCAGGATCAGGGTTTCTTTGTTCTGTAAGTTAATAATCTCTGGATTAGAAGATTGTTATAGAAGGCTCTGAAATCCACCCACATAGTACTTGGCTAACTCTTCTATGTCATATATTTTTTCTAATGTATGTCCAAAAATTAGCATTTAAGTTTTATTTTAATTTTTTCAGGGAAAAATTTTATTTTAAATTAATAATCATAAGAAATAGCAATTCTGTAAAATACTCTGAACCAGCGCTTTATCTATCTGGCAGTTCGGGATTGACATGTTCAGACAGAGACTGCCATACCATACTGTCCAAGAGAACAGAGCAGGCAGTTTAACCCCATTGTTTTGTAGCTGAGTGTACTATTCCTAAGTGCGTTTAATTAAATGACTTGCTAGCAGTTTAAATTCATGAGTAGCAAAGAGGGATTAGAACTCATGTCTCCTGTCTTTCAGCCAGGTGCTCAAGTTACTATACATCTTTCTTCTTTTTTGTGCTAGAGTGTCTCTTGAATTTTAAGATTTTTAGTGTCTCTTGCCCACTATCTACCAGTAGCAGTTTTTTATTACAGCATTCAAAAGAATCTCCACATGTTTTCCATCATCACCCAATCAATTACCAGCGCCCTGTTTCCTATTGATATTGAAGTCATACAATGTCCTACTACCACAAATTGAGTACTTGGTTTTCTTAAGTTTGAGTGAACCATGGGGATAAACTGAGGTGAAGTGCCATAAATATGTTTAATGCATAGATAAGCACTTAGGAAATGTCATTTTGAGATTTCAAAATATTGATAATTTTTCCCTTTAGGAAATAAAAAATAACCACTGGGTTTTCCTTTTCTAAAAATTTAATATGTAAATAATTCATACACATTACAGATGAAAATCACTGAAGATGACTTATGGATCAGAACTTATGCCAGACTTTATCAGAAGTTGTGTTCCTCTACAGGAGATGTCCCCATCGGAATCTACAGGACAGAATCCCAGAAACTTGCTGCATCTGAGGTTTGGAAAATATATCTGTTATGATATTTAATTTGACTGAATGCAGTCATACATCAACTTGGAAATTAAAGGATTTTTGAAATAATGTAATAGTGAAAAAAATGCTGTTCTGAATATATAGCATTAAGTCAGAGAAGCAAAAACAATTATAACTATTTGTGTTATAAACTGTGTTAGAACTTTGCAATATATTTTGAGCTAAAGGAACTATCCTAGAGTTTGTGAACTTTGGTTTTTGGATGCCTTCTGTAGATCTAGGATTTGCCATTTCCAGATGATCGTCAGTAAACAAATTGATTCAGAGTAAACCTTGAGATTCTGATACATAAATCAAGCAATGTAGTTTTCTAATACACTTTCTAACTCCATATATTAGCATTTGGAAAGCAGTAAAGCTGAGACTAGTTAATAAAAATTGAAACTCACATTTCTCATTCTCTAGATGGAAGACCACTCTGAGGACAAGAGCAGTGCTAGACCATCCCAGATAAAAGCTCAGCAATTTTAAAAGCAAACTAGAGTCTGCGAGTATGAAACAGAATTTCTAGTGGCTGCATACATCTGAAAGTTTTGATTTGGTCACCTCATGTAGGTCTATGTTGCTGAGTATTTATATATTTTTAGTAAAACATCACTTTTTAAAATTAAACTCTTCCGGCATAAAAATTTGGATAAATGCACTATCCTATCAATATCTATAAAATTCTTTCATAAAAACAATAGTTTATATTGAAGTATTTTTCTTAATCAGTTACCCCAAAGTTATTTGACTTTTGGTTAGCTATTTTTTTTTTTTTGGTCTTATCTAAAATTACTTCAGTAATGAGGCTCAAGGAGCCCTGGTGGCATAGTGGTTAAGCACTCAGCTGCTAACCAAGGGGTTAGTGGTTTGAAAGCCACCAGCCACTCCACGAAAGAAAAATGTGGCAGTCTGCTTCCATACATATTACAGCCTTGGAAATCCTGTGGAGCAGTTCTGTTCTATCTTATAGGATTGCTATAAGTCAGAATCAACTCGACAGCAATTGGGATGAGACTCAAATAAATTTTAACATTGTAGTAATCCATGGAATCATTAAACCAGATTATAATAAAATTAGCCTATCTATTTATAGAAAAGAAGGACTTTATAAAAAAACATGGTGTCCTTGGGTGGTGCAGTCAGTGCACTTGGCTAATAATCCAAAAGTTGTAGGTAAGAGTAATGGAATAAATTTTTGTTCTCTTGTGAAAATTTATATTTTGTCACTTATGTAAGTTGATATTGAGGCCAGCAGGAAATATTTCAATTTTTTTGCAGTGTTTTTTGGTGGTGTCTTAGTCATCTAGTGCTGCTGTAATAGAAATACCACAAGTGGATGGCTTTAACAAACAGAAGTTTATTCCCTCACGGTCTAGTAGGCTAGAAGTCCACATTCAGGATGTCAGCTCCAGGGGAAAGCTTTCTCTGTCAGCTCTGGAGGAAGATCCTTGTCATTAATCTTCCCCTGGACTAGGAGCTTCTCCGCACAGGGACTCCGGGTCCAAAGGATGCGCTTTGCTCCCGGAACTGCTTTCCTGGCGGTATGAGGTCCCCCTGTCTCTCTACTCACTTCTCTCTTTTATATCTCAAAAGAGATTGGCTCAAGACACAATCCAATCTCATAGATTGAGTCCTGCCTCGTTAACATAACTGCACCTTATCCCACTCATTAGCATCATAGAGATAGGATTTACAACACATAGGAAAATCACATCAGATGACAAAATGGTGGACAATCACGCAATACTGGGAATCACGGCCCAGCCAAATTGATACACATATTTTGGGGGGACACAATTCAGTCCGGGACAGGTGGTTTCACTATAGTTTCAGGGTGCTAAATGCAACTTTACTGCCGTATCTCCTGCTGAATTTGAGTTCTTTCTTGGCTGTGGTAACTGTGGTTCACACCACAAGGAGTAAGACCAAATCAGAAGAAAGTGGGAATGACTGACAGGAGAGACATACCTGATGCATAAATGCATAAGATGGTTTGGTCAGATACGCTTGACATGTTAAGAGTACTGCCTACAAAAAGAAGCTATTACTTGATGAAAGGCTAAGAGACATGTACTTTCACACTTGAGCAATTAACCATTTCTCATTTCACTCTGTTAAGTACAAAGAAGATGTCCATAGAGCATGGTATTACTGTGTTCTTACAGGATTTGTCAATTTGAATGTAGTAAATTTAGCTCTTGGTCTAGTCCATATCCATGTCAGTCATTTTGAATTATTAAAGGGTTTTGTGGTGTGCTGTTTACATCATAGTCAGGGAAACGAGAACTGAGCGTTTATTGCTATTGAGGAGCATTTAACATTCAACTTTCCTCAACTCTGTCCATCACAAATAAAGATCACTTCAGTAACGTGCTTCTAAGTCCCCAAACCTCTAGGTCACGTGAAAACACATATCCTTGGGAAGATAAAAGGAGACTGGGTTAAATACAAATGTCAACTTCTGTGTTCCTGTAATGAATTCAAATCACTTTTTGGTATATATATGTATGTATGTATATATACATATATATATATACACACACACCAAATAGGATATATATATATCCTATTGTAAAAAAATATTTGATGCAACTTAAATAATTAAATATAAAAATAGTACTACCAAGCATTTTTATAACAAAACATATTAATAGAGGCAGAGAAATTACTATATTCTGCATCTAAAATTAACTGCAGCTACGATTGAGCCTTGAATTCAATTGTTATTTTCCTGGCAAATAAAGCAAAAATAGAACTATGTTATGTAGTAATTAGTCTTATAAATGAAAAGATACAAGTTCATCCTGAAAAAGATTTGTTTTTCCTGGTCACTGATTAAAAGAATGAATGTATTCTGTGCTTCCTTATTTAAGAAATGTTAGGTAACATGATGAACTGTATCTTCAACTTGCATCTTTGCAAGATGCAGAAGTGTCAATAAAGTGAATATCTCTTAAGTCTGTCTTCTATTTAAAAGAAAGAAGGGGCATCAAAAAAATCTTAACCAAGTAAACGCATTGGGTTAGGGTTAAGAGGAAAAACATTTTTTTTTCTGATGTGTTAAAAACAGAAGATAAGAGCTTAGTAAATCTAATTAAATGAAAAATTGGCACATACCTCCACCATCTCTCATATACATTACATGATTCAAGAAAAGCTCAGTAATTTATCATTGCCAAAATGCCAATTTTCTCTTATTTGATTAGAACGATACTAGATTTCAAGAAGTAGAAATGTCATTCACTAATTAGAACTGAAAAAAACCCAGTGCCATCGAGTTGATTCCGATTCATATCAACCCTATAGGACAGAGTAAGACTGCTCCTGCAGGCTTTCCAAAGCTATAATTTTTATGAAGCAGACTGCTTAATCTTTCTCCTGCACAGCGGCTGGTGAGTTTGAACTGCCAACCTTTCAGTTAGCAGCTGAACACTTACCACTATGCCACAAGTGCTCCAATTAGAATTAAAGACCCTGACATATTCTTGTCAGAACCCCATTTTCTCTGTCCATACAGCCATGTGCATGTCCATCACTCCACAATGGCAAAGGTTTAAAATTTATTCTGTGAAGAAGTCATACACACCATCTGTGGACTGGAGGACAGTAGACAAAGTTGAGGGCAGCAGTACCACATGGAAATCAGGGGGTTATGTGAAAATTTGTATTCTGTCTATTTTACCCTTCCTCAGCAGATGGGAAGAGTCTTCTCTAGGAAACCTGACCAAACTAACTGGAAAGACGTAAAGATACTGACTTAGGAGACTCTCCGGTTCAATAGTACAGCCAAATCACCGGGAAAGTCACAATCAAGAAACTTTACCCAGAACTTTCAATCAGTTTATTAGTCCCCTACTATTAAGTATGAGAAAACAACTAAAAATGTGCTATTTGAGGAATTTGGTACAAATACCCAAATAAAGAAACAAGAAGGAAAAAAATGATAAAAACTAGAAACCGTCAAAGGAGAAGAAAACTGAATTAAAAAATAAACATAAATTTCCAATCCTTGATATCTACCCAAGATAAATGAAAACATACCCACATGAAGGCTTACACATGAATGCTGTTAAGCAGCATTATTTGAAATAGCCAAAAATTGTAAACAACTGAAATTTTCATCGACTGGTGAATGAATAGGCAAAATGTGATATAGTCATAATATGGAATACTATACAGCAACAAAAAAGGATCATTGATACATGGTGAGACCTGAATGAACCTCAAAAACATTATACTAAATGAAATAAATCAGGCACAAGGGACCACATATTGTCTGCTTCCATTTCTATGAAATGACTAGAAAGGCAGAGATGCAGAGACAGAATGATTAGTGAGACTAACGTGGGGGCCAAAACCAAATCTGCTGCTGTCGAGTCGATTCTGACTCATAGCAACCCTATGGGACAGAATGGAACTGCCCCATAGGGTTTCCAAGGCTGTATATCTTGTATGAAAGCAGACTGCCACATCTCCCACAGAGCAACTGTTGGGTTCGAACTGCCAACCTTTCTGTTAGCAGTTGAGCACTTTAACCACTGCACCACCAGGGCTCCTTAAGGTGGAGGTGGGGGGACAGAAATGGAGATTAACAGTTAGTGGACATGAGGGAGGGTACTTTTTGGGGTAATGGAAATATCCTAAAACTGATTTATGATGAGAGTAGTACAACTCAGTACATTTAATAAAAATTATTAAATTATA
>NW_004444031.1:845802-892656 GCF_000243295.1 Trichechus manatus latirostris
ATATTGCAAAAATGAAAGATAAACAAGAAGCTATTTTTAAAGGAATATTCAGAGAATAAAAAAGAACTCCTAGAAATCAAAAATATCATACCAGAAGTGAAAAACTCTTAAAAGTTTATAATACAAAGTTGAAGAAATCACTGATAAATTAGAATAAAAATTCAAAGCATGGAAAATAGTAAACAAAACATAAAGCTAAACTGGTCCAAGAGGTCTAACATCTGAATTATAGGATTTCCAGAAAAAGGAAACAGCAAAATTGAAGGAATGAAATATCAGTCTAATAATTCAAGGATAATCCCAGAATATAAGGGTGTTAGTTTACAAATGAGAAGGGTCACCAAATACTCGCATAATAGATTAAAATAGATTCACTATAGCATCTTATCATAAAATTTCAGAACACTGAAAGAAAGGAGAAGATCCTAAAAGTTTACAGAGGGACTGAGGAGAAGGTTGAGGCATAGGTCTTATTCAAAGTATTGCTTGGAATTTCTCAAGAGCAACGTTGCAAGCCAATGGAACAATGACCTCAAAATTCTGAAGGAATATTATTTCGGAGCTAGAATTCTATGATTAGTCAAAACTATCAAACCAGAGTAAAAGTAGAATAAAACATATTCCATATTATCCACAAATTTACTTCTCATGCCTGCTTTCTAAGGAAATGACTCCCACCAAAATGAGAGAATGGGAAAGAAGAAGTGAACACGAGAATGAAGCCAAGGGAATCCCCAGGATGATGATGAAAGGACCACCAGGTGTAAAGGACAACTAGTGCAAATTAGAGAGAGTCAGAAGACTCCAGAGAGATTTCTTCAGGAAGGTGAAATCTATAGAATTCCTGAAACATCTCAATGTCTTAAAAAGAGATTAGATTCCTCAAAAAGTTAAACATAAAATTATCATGTGATCCAGCAATTCCACTCCTAGGTATATACCCAAAAGATGTGAAAGCAAGGATTTCAAACAGATACTTGTACACCAGCGTTCATTGTAGCACTATTTACAATACCCTAGTGCCATCAACAGATCAAAAACAAAATGTGGTATATACATACCAGAAAAAAAAATCCAAACCCGTTGCCGTTGAGTTGATTCCGACTCATATGATGGAATATTATTCAGCCGTAAAGAGAAGTGAATTTCTGATTCATGCTATGAAATGGATGAACTTTGAAAACATTATGCTGAGTGAAATAAGTCAGACTCAAAAGGATAAATATTGTATGATCCCACTTATATGAAATATCTAGAAGAGACAAATGTATAGAGACCAAAGTTTATTAGTGGTTACGAGAGGCTGAGTTAAGGGGCGGGGATGAGTTTAAGGAAGAAGAAAAAAAGAGAGAGAGAGATTAGACAATTTACAAAGTGTTTGGAATGAATTATTGAAAAGTACATATCCAGGCTAACATGGACTAAGAAAGGCCTGGCAATCTACTTCCAAAAATCAGCTAATGAAAACCCTATAGATCACAACAGTCCAAGCCATTACCAATCATGGAAATGATTCAGGAGTGGGCGGCATTTTGTTTCATTTTGCATGGGGACTCCATGTGTCAGGGTCCAATTCGAAGAAAGCTAACAACAGCAAGATATATCAAATTAAGCAATTAATAAAATGAGAATGATTAACTCTAGGAATATAACATCACTACCATCAAAAAGATTTTTTGTTTTTTAGAAAGGAATACTAACCATGCTTCCTACATAGCTAATTTGTAAATTATACTTCATCATAATATGCTCTGAATTTTAGTTCAACCAAATTACATTTGAACTGTTTTGAAATGATAGGAGATGACAAAGGTGGTGTGGTAGGTGGAAAGGATTATTTCCTCTTCTTTCATGGTGAGAAATCAATAGATAAAAGTAAAAATTGGAAAAATTAAGAAATAGCAATGTAACATGTTAGGGAGATAAAGACCAACATATCCAGCTAAAAGACATACAATCAGAGGAGTCCTGGGAGACGGAAATAGGTGAGATTATGATGAGAGATGCTATTCTTCCCAACAAAAAGTATAAGATATTTTGTGACTATTTAAGTCATAAATATTAGTATTTATAACTAATAAAAACAAAAACTAATACATTTATAGACAAAATTAGTGATATTAGACCCATTCATGGATTATTTTTCTTTAGACTTTTAAGGGTTAAATTCTGCTTATTCTCTGAAGAATTTCTATTAAATGCCAATTTTTTATATAAGGATGTAGTAGAGATAAATTAATACAAAGATTCTAGGCCTTCCTTGGAGCCCTGGTCGCGCAGTGGTTAAGAGCTACAGCTGCTAACCAAAAGGTCAGCAGTTCAAATCCACCAGCCACTCCTTGGACACCCTGCAGGGCAGTTCTACTCTGTCCTGTAAGGTCACTATGAGTTGGAATCGACTCGACGGCAGCGGGTTAGTCAATGGGTTAGGTCTTCCTTATTTTCTCATGGAGTTTAAAAAAAATGTTAAAGGCAGATGCAGGTTTTCCTTCTACCTTATTTCTTAGCCTATCTTCTATATCTTCCCATGTTCTGTGTAGACAAAATAAGGTTATTGTATATTATAACACTGCTTTGGCTGTGAGGGTAGGGGAAACGCTGAATACTTTAACAATCATCTTTGAAAAGACAATTGATAATAAGGAATATTCATGATCAAAATCTATAAAATTGGTAAAAGACCTGGAACACTATCACAGTTTTTCTGGTGGCTATATTAGTAAAAGAAAAATACACACACACAAACGCGCACACACACAAATGTGCACACACACAAACACACACACACAGCACAGAGTAAAGTGGAGGTGCACATAATGTCTGGAAAATAAGTTTATGGAAAGTAGGATACAGCTGCATCTGCTCCTTTCTACCTAGTTGCATATCACCATGCCAGAAGAATTTCTACTACCATCTACATATGTGTATTTAAAAGAATTTTTGCAAACACTAGATTCTTTTGGTTCAAAAAACAAATATAGGATGGGTAAGGACTCATGCTGTCTCAAGGAGAAAGGGAAACATTTCAGTCCACAATCCTTTGTCCACAATTTTAAAATCCAAAAAGCTCGCTAAACTCATTTGATGGCCAAATCTGACTTGAGCTGTAGGGAGATTATGGAAGGAGGTTCATCCGTGGGCAGCCCGACGACCATCGTTTCCCCCATTCCTTCCTCTGCTAGTGTCCCGAGGTCTCAGGAACAAACCACAGCTCACCCTGAAGCTGGGCGTTCTACACAGATAAGCAGCAGGGTTGAGGGGATAAAAACTCAATCCGGGGCCAGGGGAACTCTGGCTGGCACCTGTTAAATGTCCTTAGGTTGTTAAGCCATAAAATCTGCAGCTGTGCTTAACTCAAGTGAGTTGCCTGACCCCTAGAGTATAAAACTGGGTAGATATAGGACATCGGAGTCCCTCTCCTACCACGCAACTTGGAGCGTGCATAGAGGAGTTTCCAACTCATCCTGACAACATTCCATCCCCAAGGGGGTCAGACTTACCATGAATCTGTTCCTGTTCTTTGTAGTCTGTTTTCTGTGAGTAATAAACTGCTTTCACTATTGCCAACACAGTGTAAGTATCTTGTGTATATGACTCAGTCGAACAGGATGGACATAGCACCCATGGTGGCATTACTGCTACTGGATGGGATCCCCATCCTAGTAGTCTTGTAGTTTTGCTTGGTATCTTGGGAGCACCTTTGAGGCAACCTGCATGGGCAGCACAGATTAAATATAGTGTTTACTTTTCCACTTAATGTGAATATTCATACTTTTTATTACAGAAATATTAATGTGTTTTATTATAAAATACTACTCCAAACCCCACTGTAGGTGTTAACTATTATAGAGTATATGATATAGTATTGTCTTTCCAAAATTTGAAAAATTCTGAATGAATAAACATATTTGTCCCTAGGTTTTTGGTTACGAAAGTGTGAACCTCTATGTGCCTCCAATTTTCTGGTATACTAAATATCCCATTTGCCTGAAGTATACTATAGCCAATGATAATTTTATGAGAAACTAGAAAATCATCATGTAAAAGCATATTGATGTGCCAACCACTTTACATGTACAGAATAAATTTGTGGAATATGTTACCCCGATAATTGGTAAACTTGATATTCAATAAATTTTATAGTGTTAAAAAAAACGTGCATAGTGGAATAGATTAATCATGTGAGTGTCCCAATCTCAGTCATTAACTCTTTACTATTAAAACAGATAGTAACGTTTGAAATATACTATTAAAATAAAATTCTACCTACTACAAATGGCAAAATTATTAAATTAAAATTATTTTATATGAATTATCATAGAATAGTTGCAAAACTCTAGCTATGTGTTCTGTTTACCAGTGTTCACTCAAGCAACATTTACTACATTGGACCATGTGTTAAGAATCCTGAGAATACCAGTTTCAAGAAGCTCATAATAAAGTGTTTATTACACATAGCTTACATTTGTAACAATGGTTAATAATTGATAGAGTTTGACTTGAGTTATACCACACCAAATAATGTAGTTTAAAATTTCACTTCTGCATATTTAAAAATAAATATATTATTATTCTTTAGAACTGAAGAATAATACAAGAAAATAAATATATTGACTGGGAAGCTCAAGTTTTAGATCCCATAAACCAGAAGAAGCCAAACCCATTGTCGTCGAGTTGATTCCAACTCATAGTGACCCTACAGGACAGGGTAGAGCTGCCCCATAGAGTTTCCAAGGAGCACCTGGTGGATTCGAACTGCTGACCTTTTGGTAGCAGCCATAGCTCTTAACCACTGTGCCCTCAGGGTTTCCTTAGATCCCATAGTCAATGTGAAAGTCCAAAATTCTTTTCTACTTGCACCACTTTTTCTGTCAAATCTTAGAAAGAAATCTTAGCACACTCGCACACACACAAAATAATCTAAACAGAACAACTTCCTAAAACCCTTTTAAATAATAACTATGCTTTGTTTAATTTTATTGAAAAGACCCCTGATAAATAATCGAATACGTAATTGGACTGTGTTATTTGGTTACATGTCGTATTTCGTCCTTGTAGCTGGGTGTTCTGTGTATGTATTATGTTTAGTCATTGTTTAAACTGTATTTTGTGTATTTCTTTTTCCCTCCCTTTGTGTCAGTCTCGAGAAGTGACGTCACAAGTAAGTATTTTCTGTTTGTTTCCTTTTTCTCAAATAGTATAATATATGAATTCAGAGATAATAAGGGAAAAGATCATCAAGACCAAATTCAGTATTTCAGTATTTCAAATCTCTTTTTTAAGAAAAACAAGTCAATTAAGCTGAAATGCTTATAAATGCTGTATTTTCAAGTTAGTGTATTTGTATTTACCTAATAGAACTGCAAATTGATTTCACCTTTTTGTCTCCAATAATGTTTATATATTAATCAAATTTGGATTTTTTTAGAATATCAATATATAAATACATAAATATCTTAGCATTGAGAAAGTAACGGACATAGCGTATTTAAAAGCCTAAAAATCTTGGCTCGTTTCTTAAATTTATAGTTTATACAAATAGAATTGTGCAGTATAATTAATAGTTGTCCTCTTTCAGTATTAACAGATATTAACAGAATTTAAGGCAGAAATTGATGCTATGGAAAAATATTTACATGAAAGAAAACATGCTAATCACTGTTTTTTGTTGATTTCTATTGTAAAGATTAAATTCTGAAGTATTTATGTTTTAATATATTTTTCTTATTAATCTTAATAATGAAAGTTATTTCAAGATGTGACTGTGGTTTTTAAAGTGATTTGAAAAATACTTTGTGTTTCCTCTTCAATTGCAAAAATAAGACAGATCCTTCACCTACTATACTGGGGAACCCTGATGATGTTAATCTCAGTACATGGATTGAGACATAAAAGCTTGTAGATTACAGACTGATATAATTTCAGAAGCTGTTTTACTTAGCGTGGTATAATAATCCCCTCTGTGTGTCAAGGGATTCTGAAACCTTATCCAGAATATTGGTCCATATTTTAAGGTATAGAGAGAACTCAATGATGCTTGTGATAATGTGTGCCATTGTTCGTTAGGACACATTTCATTTTACGTTTGATGAGTGGTATACATTATAATGTTCAGGGGCTCTATTTAATAGCAATGCCATTCTGGGAAAGATATTTAATTAGCAAGGTGGTATGTAGACAATAAATGCAAGGTCGTGTGGTATACTGGTTAGTAGCACAGACTTTGAAGTCCAGCAGACCTGCCTCTGCCACATAATAGTATTATGGCCTTGGAGAAGCTCTGAGTTTTAGTTTCTCACCTGTAAAATGGGGATAGTAATACATACCTCACAAAATTGTTATAGAGATTAAATGAAATAATGTATATAATGCACTTAGCACTGTGCCTACCACATAATAAGACAGTACTAGTAGTAGCGGCGTTAATACTTTTAGTAATAGTAAGTGACATCATCATTATTAGTGCAGTATCTGATCATTTCTTATTTTTCCATCCATCAGTAGTGACGTATGTCAAGAGATAGATCAAGAGAATATTCATATTCAAGTTATGATTTAAAAAAGGATGTTATTCTTAAATGGGTAGCATCTATATAAGTTACTTGGGACTGTTTGAGAGAAAATCAGTTTATATAAATGTATGTATCCGTGTGCGTGTGTACCCACACTAATATATACAGACCTCTATATTCATTTCATGTTTAGAATTATATATAAGTTTTATTTAGATATTTGAATAAATGTTCTGGGGACAAAACAGAGGTGTTTCCAGTTATACGTCAGTTCATCCTTTTTCTGGTCTAACCACTGAACATTAATTCTGGATGATGCTATTTCTAAGCCATAGTCTTGTGATCTAATATATTCATTCAGTCATGGTCCATGTGACATCCCTCCTGTGGAGACCCACAAAATCCATATTAACAGCTTGTCTCTTACCAGTTGTGGATTGTCTGTCCCTGAGTGAACTGCCCGCCTTAAGTGAAATCATCCGGTTATACAGGGGAATGGGGGTCATGTAACATGAAACAGCCTTCAGTATGCTTCATATGCAGCCTGGTTTCCTTACAGAGGGTTATGGGACCAATAGAATCTGTGATGGAGTTCTTTAGCACTCTAGTGTTGAATTTATTGTCTAATAGCTTAATTTATTGACATGAAGAAGTCATCATTTTACTCTTGGTAATATCGTGATATTAATATAGTGTAATTGATTTACCACAATTACAATCCTTAGTGTGTGTGTGTGTATATATATATATATATAAAATACATATTATATGTGTTGTTGAATCATAGCGACCCCATGTGAGAGGCTAGAACTACCCCATAGGGTTTTCTAAGCTGTAATCTTTACAGGAGCAGATTGCCAGGTCTTTGTTGCACAGAACCACTGAGTGTGTTCGAATCGCCAACCTTTTGGTTAACAGGCGAGCACTTAACCTTTGTGCCACCAAGGTTCCTTATATTATATATATACTTTAAATATATATATGTATATATATATAGACGTATATATCATATATATACTTTTTTAAAAAATTAATATGGTAAAGTATATATAACAGAAAGTTAGCATTTTAACCATTTTTAAGTGTACAATTCAGTGACATTAATTACATTCATCATGTTGTGTCGTCACCACTATCCATTTCAAAACTTTTTCATCACCCTAAACAGAAACATAGTACCTCTTTAGCTATACTTCCCTTTCTCCCATTCCTCCTAGCCCCTGGTAACCACTAATGAACTTCTGTCTCTATGAATTTACCTATCATCACTCATTATGTCCCTGTTCCTGTTACAAATCATTAATCTTGCTATTTAGTCTAATCAAATGATTACTGGATTTGGACCAAATGATCTAGGTTTAAATCTCAGCTCCTCCTTTTAATAGCTATATATGAAACTGGGCTATTCTTAACATGTAGCAGAGTGAAGACTAAGTGGGGAACATATTTTAATCACTTCTTATGTTAGAAAAAGAATTGTGTCAAGTGAATTGTTCTGAGTTAATGGCAAGTAATTATGTGGCAAAGTACTTAACATAACAGACCTTATTTCAACACACTTCACTCGTGCATCCTTTTTAAATGGATGGTACTGTCTCAAAAATATTTGTGTTGATACACTTAAATTTATAAATATAATAATGATGAATATTCCTGAGATTTGGATAAATACCTGTAATATTGTCAAACACAGATATATTCACCAATCTAAAATGCATTCCAGTTCTATCCCTCTCTCTTTCTCTCTCACACACACGTATCTGAGCTCATCAGTAATTTTCTACTTTCTCATTTATAAAAATTTTACTTTCAAATCTTTTCCTTACCTTATTTTATATTTCTTTTTTCCTATATTTGCTAGCCCCACTGATTTTCAATTATGTTCATGCCCAACCCTAGGAAAACATTCCTTACTTGCAGTATTTACTTATTTTAACTTAATGAAAGTCTCATTGGCAGACTTATTAGAAAGAGACTATTTCAATGTATCAGATCTATTTGATTTAACAACATAGCTATGGCTTTCTTTCCACTTAATGTCTTAAATTGCATGTAGACCATTCTTCCACTTTGCACTGCCATGGAAAGTAAGTTAAGCCTTTAGTCACAGTTCCTTGTTGGATGGTTGCTAAAGTCTACAAAATCAAAAGTGAATGGAAACGTATAAAATTAATCTTTGTCACCCAGGTCTTCTTAAGGGAGTGGTGATCTGTAAGCAGCAGTATACTTAGGTAGATATTACTATTTCATGTAGATTCTTTATATAAGAATATGAATTTTCATATCTACCAAATCTTGTAAAATTGTATCTGTTGTTTAGTTAAGTCATTATCATAGAAACTTACTTTCCACAGGCCCATTTATCTGTAATCTATAACTGTCATAGGCTGTAGGGAAGTCATTCTCAAATGCTAAAATGGAGAAGGGAATTGTGCATGTGCATGCATGCGTGTGTGTGTGTGTTTGTGTGTGTGTGTGTGTGTGTGTGTGTGTGTGTAAAATGTTTTGGGCATGGCAGGGAAGGTACTCTGATCATATTAGAATCACTGGGGTAACTTTTCAAAATTTTATGCTTATATCTTTTCTCCTGGGCTGTTATATGCTGGAGGTGATGGAATGATAGCCCCACTGGCCTACTCTACATTGCATATACCTGTTGTCAAAACCATTACCTTAGGCAATATGCTTCTGTAATTCTGGAAAATGATAAGTGAAAATTATACTGTGAAGGTGACAGAGCTGTCAATGAAACCAGGACTCTAATAATGTAAACTGCTTTGACTGCCTATATGTGTATACTGGACTTGCATGCTTGTATATTGCTCTTTTTGTTGTTTGTTCGTAAGTCAATTTTTGAGTCTAAAAATATTCACCTTCATAAGAATATTTTATACACACACATATAAGCATGTATAATATGTAAAAACTCAAACATATATATCTGAAATGGACATTTTGTGTAAGTGTAAAAAGAAAATATGTCCTTGCATTTGGTTATTTCTAGGCAAGAAAAGAATCACTTGGTTATGAAAAACCTCTTTTTAGTTTCTTTATAAATCAAAAGTTAAAGTTGATGAACTCAATCTTGATTTGGGCCGGATTTTGATTCTGACCTATCTGACACACAACAATACCTTGGGACAATTCAGTTGACATCAAATAACTGTTAGATTGACAAAGAAATGTCTTGAGAGCTACAAAGAAGTGGTTACAAAATGTACAATAATAATAATTCTGATGCTGATAATATTAGTACCACTTCCTCTTTAAAAGACCATTTGCATTATTTTGAGAGAAGAAATGCTGTATATTCAGAGTAGAATTGCCACATATAGTTTCCAAGGAGCACCTGGTGGATTCCCACTGCTGACCTTTTGGTTAGCAGCCATAGCTCTTAACCACTATGCCACCAGGGTTTCCTCAGAGAAGATAAAAACATTCAATTCCTGCACAGTGACAGAGGTGGATTTGTATGATTTCATAAGGAAAAAAAAAAGTGTTATTGTTGTGTGGAGAGCCATATGAAATGTGATATAATTTGCATAATTTCAATAAATATTTGAAACATTTCTGGATACCACAACGCAAAACAATTATGAATACATTATAGAAGAATCTTAAATATTACAAATTAATATTTAGGAAATTCACCTCTCATAGTCAACAGTAACTTCTATGATATACTTACAGGAATGGCAAATGGATGGCCTATGTTAAAAAAGCTTACATCATAGACAATGCTATGTTCCTAAATGAACTAGTGACCTTTTCTTACTTCTCTCCTCCTTGGTGTCTCTATAACAATAGAGATTATTTATGGTATGTATATTAGAGAAAAAATGTATCAAGAACGATTTAATAATATCCATTACCTATTTCATTCCATGAAAAATGTCTTCCTTGCCCTCCATGTTTTCCATATATTCCCATATTCTTAGTTTCTCATTTTCTACTTGCTACTCCCCAACTGAAGAAATTAGACGTAAAACTTGAAATTAGGCTGTTATCTCTAAACCATGTCTATCTTATTCATTATTGTATCCCATATGCCTTGCACAGTGCCTTGCACATGTACCCGATATAAATTTACTGAACTCAGTCACAGGTATCCTTCTCAACATAAGGCCATCCTTTTAAATCTGCTCAAATTATCAAATGCTTTCTTTGTACAATTTTATCTGTACTACCTCTGTCACTAATTTTGGCACTTAATCATTTTTTTTACCCTTAATTCTTAGGTAAATATTTATGGGGAATGCCTTGTTTTCCATAATAGATTAAAAACTATTAAGTGGCTGAGATAGGTATTGCATTATTTCTTTATATGTTTTAATACTGAGAACTAATGATTGAATAAATGAATTGGGTATACTTCAGGGGAGAAGTATTTTGTTCACTTTACTGATGTGTAATGGATACCCCACCCAAATTTGGTTTGGATGTCAAGACTGATAATGACTCACACACGCCAAGAAAGTACAATGAGGCTTTTGGGTGAGAACAAGTTGGGCTGTCAAACAAATCTGCAAATGGCTTGAGAGATAAGGAAGAGGCAATTAACTTGGCTTTTGTTGCGGTTAGGGGCTGGGGATGGACTGAGGGTTCCTGCAACAAGTCAGAGCATTTGTAGTTTGAATTTCTGATTGGTACCAGCCGAGGAAGCATCAACTTTCTTACCAATTTGCTCAGATGTGAGGACAGTAAGGGAAGGAGTAGTCAAACATGAAAAATAGAGTCAGGCTCTATCACAATTCACCTTTAATGTTTGACTGATGACTGAAATGTGCCTTGTTTCATTTAATTGAATTTGAATTTGTTTAAGCCTGTAGCGTGTGGTCAGTACTTGAATGGCTTGTTCAGAAGCCCAGTGTTGAATGTTTTGGTGAAGTGTGCGTCTTGGTCACTATTATGATGCCTAGAACTTCAAAGGGGATAAGGAGTGTCTTGATGAGGTCTTGTATTATGGTTTTAATATATGTAGAGGCATGTGTGACTTTGATTTATATTTGGGGTATTTATGAGGCAAGAGATTCTAGGATTTCTTTACCCCATAGATGACAACCTTGGGTAAAGAATTGTTGCTGCCATACTGCCAGACCGTAGACAATGGCCCAAAGTCTGTAGAAATGTGCAGATGAGGCCTATTATTGCCCAGGGCATCCAGTGATAAGATGACTGCTTGAAGTTTGGCCAATTGTACCCATCTTTGGATCCCATCCCTTATCATGGATATCCTGGTTAAGGGATAAAAAGTAGCTCTTCTACTTCATGGACACTGCTATCCATGAATATATGGAGACCTGATGATGCAGTGGTTAAGCGTTCAGCTGCTGCTCACAAAGGTTAGCGGTTCAAATCCACTAGCTGCTCCTCGGAAGCCCTCTGGTGCAGTTCTACTCTGTCCTATAGGGTCTCTCTGAGTTGGAATCGACTCGATGGCAACAGGTTTTTTTTTTTTTTTTCTTTGCTACTCAGTTATTGCCAAGGGGCTTCTTAGGTAGTCAGGGCTCTAGGAGAAGAGGACCTCCTCCACCCCCGATAAGGGACCAAGGGCAAGGGGGCTACCTCTCCTACAGGTGGGATATGCTAGAGGGCTCAGGCTTAGCTCCATCCCATAGGTATCATTTTCATTTTCACTAAGAGGCTTCAGTGGCTGTGTTGACTTTAAGGGGTACTGCTTTCATGACCCAAGACATAGTGGGAAGCTTGATATGGAGAGTTACAAGATTGAGGCCTGAGAGAGCCTCTCATTCCAGAAAAGCCCAGTCTGAGACCAGCAATTGCTGCTCTAAAGACATGTAGCTTGGGGCCAAGGAGGACAGTTTTTTGGACCAGAAATCCATGGACAACTTAGCCACCATGGGTGATTCAGAGCCACCAGGAGGCATGAGAGGAGATTGTTAAAAACTCTATAGTCAAGGAGTCTCTGGTAGGTTACTAATGTGGTTGTCTGTTGTATTGCAATTTGGAGCAATTCTAGAGCCTTTTGTTGTAGGGGTCTCATTCAATGTGGGACAATTTGTGAGTAACAGTATAAATGGGCATAAGTAAAATTTATAAACAAGGAATATACTGCTTCCAGAACCAAAAAAAATCTTAAAAGATGTTAGGCTTGTTTTAACATTATGG
The DNA here is from genome assembly GCF_000243295.1 of Trichechus manatus latirostris. Classification (NCBI taxonomy): domain Eukaryota; kingdom Metazoa; phylum Chordata; class Mammalia; order Sirenia; family Trichechidae; genus Trichechus; species Trichechus manatus. Next base: position 858,444 of record NW_004444031.1, read on the forward strand.
TTACTGATAGGGTCAATAGTTGTTCCTTGACAGTGTTGGGAATGGAGCAGCCCTTGATTGAGCAAATAATGTCCAGAAATCTTAGTGAAGTAGCGGGATCTTATGCTTCATGTGGGGCAATGACATACCTTTTTCTGAGCTCCTTTGTAAATGTTTGTATATCCTAAATGAGTGTGTCAATAGAATTTCCTTGGAGGAAGCTATCATCAATGTAATGTCATACCAGCGTTGTATAAAGAACAATTTATGTGTCAGTGTGGATGCCTTAAAATTAACCGCCAAGTCCTTCTCATTCCTTTTTTCTTTAGTTTAAGTGAAATCTGCAAAGAGATGTTACTTATGCTATGGAATTATTTTTTTACATGCTTACAGTTCCTATGCATTTTTATGGATAAATCACAATATTCCCTTCCTTGAGGAATTTAAAACAGTGATGAATAGGGCATTCAATATTGCTTAGCTAATATATGCCTGGCTGTCAGTTAATGTTTTAGATATGTTTTGTATAATGCCTCATATAGATAACAAAGAAAAACCAGTCACAGAGGCAAATAGTGTTTCATGATTTGCATGGACGAGAAACAGATCCCCCCCCCCAATAATACGTATTAGCTCATGGTTCTATGACTTGAATTATAAGTGACATTACATAAACATAGTGTCTTGGGTATTTCACCTGGAAAGAGTACTATTCCAACATATTTGTAGGAAATAAAACTATTACTCCCAGGGACTTCTGACTAGAAAGAGAGACAGAATGTTCACTTCAAATAAACTTAATATTGTGGTTAACAAAACTCTGGAAGCAAATACGTAAAATATGAATGATTAACATGTTTTCATTTTTGCTAAAAAGTATATATAAACTGCTGAGCAAAGGTATTACTCAAGAATGTATGTATTTTAGTTTCACAAAAGGGAATTTTCAATATATTACTAAGTGAGGTGAAGACTCGAATGAGTTAAGAATTACATAGGTATCCATTATTATGAAACCACAGTATTAAAAAATCATAATGCTATCAACATAAGTTCTGATAACTAACATTTGAGTTCTAAAATCTTTTAATCAAATGTTCTCTTATCATGAAGATATTAAGGTTAAGTATTTTTGATATCACTCTGATACAGAACAGTTTTGAAACAGAAATGTAGATGAATATTTGAATTTAGGTATGATATAATTTTACAGCTAGTCACTGGAAATTTTATGTAAGGGACTGACTGAGCCTCAAAAATTTATATTCACTTTTAAAGGATTTTATTGGATCTACTTCCTGACCTTACTTAAATTGGTAATTTAAATTCTATTACTTTGAAAGTCAGCAATACATGCATGTTATAATTGAAGCTCAAACTCCCATCCATAGGAGGGAAATGCAGTTAGCTGATTCATGAACGCTGCACTTATCGTACAGTAGAACTCAGGAAGCTGTTCATTTGCATGTACGTGTTAGAAAGTAAGACTTTCTGCTTTGATCAATATTGCATTTTATGTGACTTCCTGGTATGAGAAGCAACAATTTTGAAGCAGGAAGTTTTTATATTAAGGGCCTGTAATTAAAGGAGAGCTTCTTACTTTAAAATTCAGATTTAATACTGAAAGAGTAAATCAAAATAGACATTATGAATTTGCTGACTGTGTTTCCCTCCTATGGAGACTAGCCTGATTTAAGTTTTAGTTGTGATTCTATAACACATTTGTGAAACATTAACATTTACAACATATTTTCACTTAGAACACTTAGAACAGTTCCCAAAATATGGTTTAATATTTTAACCAGAAAAAGATTTTATGTGATGAGCTATGAATGCATGAGTTTAAAAAGTGTTTTTTTTTCTTTTCTTGGGGATCGTATGACGGAATAAAAAGTTTCACATTTTAAAAAGTTCATTCCAGTTCCATCTATAGGAAGAGCAATAATTTCAAAATCATTTTAAAATATTCATAATTCCAAAAATAAAACAATTTTCATAATCTTTATTTAAATTCTATGTATAATATTTGTAATAGATTTATAAAAGTCCATTACATGGAATTTATTTGAATAAAGTTGTAAATATCTAGGTTTGTTTCGTGTTTCAAATAACCATATGCTAGCAGTGTCACTTAAAAGTAAGTTCTTAGGCAGAAAAAATTAAATTCTTTCATGAAAATCAGATAAAAGATATTTTATCTGGTTTACAGATAAGTTCAAAAACATATTTTCTAAAAATGTTTTTAGTAACAACAGATAATCAGAATCAATGATTATGATTTTGCTCTTTCTATGGAAACGCTCATGAGCGGGTATATAATTATACCATGATATTAACAAACAGGAGCCCAAATGAATATCATTTCAACTCCAGGTTATGATTATTTCTAAAATATCTAATTATCAATCTCTGTCTTCTTTAAAGTCTCAAATATCTATCAGCGTAGAAGAGTGGGAAGATACCAAAGAACAAGGTCACCACCGCAGCAACCACCGCAACTCAACATCTAGTGACCAGTCAGACCACCCCTTGCTGCGAAGAAAGAGCATGCAGTGGGCCCGAAGACTGAGCAGAAAAGGTCCAAAACACACTGGTAAAACAGCTGAGAAAATAACCCAGCAGCGACTAAACCTCTACAGGAGGTCAGAAAGACAAGAGCTTGCTGAACTTGTGAAAAATAGAATGAAACACTTGGGTCTTTCTACAGTGGGATATGGTATGCTCTTTAAAAGTATTGTATCATATGGATTTGTGATTTCTTGCCACTAGTTGTTGTATAACTGGATCTAATTTAGTATTAAGAATCACATTTTTATTTTACAGATTAATATGTAGGAACTGGTGACACATCTAATCTCATACTTCAGATCCTAATGATAATAAAATAAAGTGCTAACATTTTTAAACACTTGCTCAGTTTTGGGGCATTGTACTGAACACTTTCCATGCATTGTCTCATTTCCAATTTTCACCAAAATTCTTTGAGCCAAACAATCTTTCTCTGGTTTAGAGATGAGGAAACCTAAGTCAAGTAACTTGCTAAGTAGCATGTTAATAGCAGAGATAGAATTTATATCCAGATATGTCTGCCGCCAAAGTCTCTCTTAGACACACAGACACACATGTATAAATGCCACATCTATTCCAGTGCCTGAGATAATGAATTTGAGCCTTTGTTGAGTAAATAAATGTACCAACTATCAAAACAAAAAAAACCCCAAGCCTGTTGCTGTTGATTCGATTCTGACTTATAGCGACCCTATAAGACAGAGTAGAACTGCCCCCTAGAGTTTCAAAGGAGCACCTGGTAGATTTGAACTGCTGAGCTTTTGGTAAGCAGCCATAGCACTTAACCACTATGCCACTAGTGTTTCCATAGATGAAACAAAATGTTTCCATAAAGTCTGTTTTTAGTTTTTTTGTGGCACAGAAACAAATTCTTCAAGAGCTGTAATTTTGAAGTTCATGTAGTGCATGATCTCATATTGTGCATATTTGTCTCAGTATTAGATTTCTGTGTTGATCCATTATTGCTATATAGACCATATAGACACAGCTTAAATAAATAATGCAAAGATAACTTTAAAATATATTATTTATTACAGTGTGAATTTTATTTTTTAAAAGTGTTTTATTAAACCCAGAGAAAATCCAAATGATGAATAAAAGGTATTTCGTTTTGTTTTATATATGATTGTCTAAACCTGGAGCTAAAATAGTGTCAGTTTCATGAAGGTTAAGGGTAAAATAGAGTACATTTAAGGATAAAATAGAATACATTCCATATTTACTCCTATTTGAACTTTATTAAGTCTCAATTTAAGATAATGCACATAAGGAACAAATTTCAGTCCGTGAATTAGTTTAAGAGAAGCTGCCTGGGTTCGAATTAGGGAATGAAATATGTTTCCTGAGTATCTACTTTACTCCAAGAGCTATACGAGGTGTTTGTCTGCCTAGTGTGTGTTCTCATGGCCTCCTTATAATCCCAGTTTGATAGGTATCTCTTTGTATCTTTATCATTTTATCTTTCAAGAATCTGAAGCTTAGTGGTTAATGACCTTGTTCAAGGAGATACAGTTCAAATGTATTAGAGTCTGGATTCTATATATAATTGAAATTTGTAATTATATTTCAATTACTTAAATATATTACAGGCTCAACTGTGACCAGTAATTTTCACATAATCACATGAGGTCTCACATTAAGAAGCAAATCAAAAGGAAAAAAAAAAGGACCCTCATTTTAACAATGTATTAATAGCCATTCCCTCATTTCATAATATTAAGTGTATAAGTATACTTCTTATAGGACTATAGTATTATATTTATAGGTACTTTTGTTGCTTGTTATTCAGCTAATTTGAGTTTTCTGAAAAGTTTTAGTAAATGAATGTTCATCCAATTCCAGCTGCTTTTTTTGACCTGTACAACCCCAGCCTTGTCCTGTAAGCAATGTGGCAGATTACCATTTTGACTGTTAGTGACACAAAAACGCATGAGCTGGCTGCACGGGAGAATCATCAGGGCTTTTTTGTTTTATTTGGTTATGTCTAAGCAGGTGGGCTGGTGTTCTTTATTTGCTCATCTGTGGGCACAAATACTTCTCACCACCTTGTCCCATGGGCAGGAGGAGTCACTGAGCTATGATGCAACAGGGCAGGTCCAGGAGAAGAGGACAAGCTGGAATGGATCATTTGTGGCATGTACTGCGGCCAATAGGGTGGGGTCAAGGGTCAGTGCGGGGCAGGTTCTGGTAGCCCCTGCCTATGCTGCTCAGGGGTGCAATGCTCAGTGCACGGTGCGGATAGGCAGGAGGGAGCGGGAAGGTTGTGATGTGTGGAGCTAAGTAAGTGTGGGAAAGAAGAGAGAGAAACGGGCCAAAAAAAAAAAAAAAAGTGCTGAGGGAGCCTGCCGTTGGAGTGGCGCAGACCTGGGGGAGCCGTGTGCTGGTGGCTTTCTAGCCAGACGGTGAGGCACAGCCCATCAAGAATGGACAGACATGGCACACACAGCTAGGTGGGTGAGAGAAAGGAAAGGAAAGAAGGGAGAGAGATATAAGAAACTAGATCATTTTAAAAAAGTAGAGAAAAAGACACATGCAGTAAGATGGTCAGGAGAAAGGAATGGAAGGAATGTAGAGACAGAGAAGAAACTGAGAAAAAAAAGAAAAAAAAAAAGCCAGGTGGTTGGGAGAAGGAAAGGAAGGAAGGTAGAGTGAGACAAGAAACTGAAAAAAAAAGAACAAAGAAAAAAAATGCCCCAAGGGAGCCCACTGGAAGCAGGACCCCAGCCGAGTGACTGCACAGCCCATCCAGGAGCAGAAATGGCACATGGTGCCAGGTGTTCAGGGGAAGGGGAAGGAAGGAAGGTAGAAAGAGACAAGAAACAGAGAAAAGAAGAGAGAAAGGAAAAAAAAATGCCGCAAGGGAGCCCACTGGTGTGATGGTGCAGATCAGGAAAGTGGCTCACCAGCCGTGCAGCACTGCATAGGCCGTCTAGAAGGAGCAGAGATGGCACACGGTGCCAGGTGATCAGGAGAAAGGCAAGGAAGGATGGTAGAGACAAGAAATTGAGAAAAGAAAAAAAAATAAATCCCCAAGGGAGCCCACTGGCTTGGCTGTGCAGACCAGGGAAGTGGCTCCCAAGCTGAGGGGCACTGTACAGCCTGTCTAGAAGTGGCAGAGATGGCACACAGCACCAGGTATTCAGGAGACAGGAAAATAAAGAAAGTAGAGAGATATGAGAAACCAAGAAACGAAGAAAAACAAAAAGGAAAAAGAAGAAAAAAATGCCCCCAAGGATCTCCCTGGCATGGCAGTGTGGATCAGGGAAGTGGTTCCCCAGCCTAGCAGCACTTCACAGCCTGTCAAGAAGGAGTGGAGATGGCACACAGTGCCAGGTGCTCTAGAGAAAGGAAGGGAAGGAGGTGAGAGAGAGAAGAAACCAAAAGAAGCCAAAAAAGCAACAACAGCAACAAAAAAAATGGCACTGAAGGAGCCAGCCAGTGTGGGCAGGATGAATCCAAGGAGCAAGGAGCTGGTGCCTCCCCAGTGGAGCCACCACAGCCTGCCGGGAAGTGGCAGAGTCCAGGCAGGGGGATGAAGGGTAGGGGGTGTGAAAGCGTGTATCACTGATTACTGGGTACTCTGTCTCCTGCTGGGAGCTCCATGAAGCCGCCTTCCTGTAATCCCTGTCTGCCATTCTTGCTGGCTAAGGAGTCCAAGATGGCAAATCTGTGCCACGTTAGCTGATAGGTGACCTCTGCTCCATATCTCTCCTCACTTTCTGTTCTCTGTCAGTTTCTTATTCCATTTGGTGCTTGATTGAGTTCTTTATCTCTTTATTTGACGCTTAAGGACTCCAGGATTGACGTTTGTCTCTGTTTTACTTAGTTTTTCCAGTCTTTGCTGTGGAGGGACTGCATGGTGCTTCTGTCTATAGTGCCATGTTGAAGTTTCCAGATCTTTTAGTGAACAGAGCTAATAGGTATGTAGGTAGGTAGGTAAATAGATATTTTATGAGTTTGTACAGTCACATAATTAAAATCTAGGGCTAAGGGGTTTTTATTTAACTGTTTGTATCTTCCTTTCTCCCACACTTAGAATCATGGTTGTCAACACCCCCAGAAATGATAGAATTATAATATCATATTTTTTTCCCCACAATATACATAAAGCAGACTCAGAATAATAATGCAATACTAATATTAACAACATAATTACTAAAAACATGTTGGTTGTTTTTTTTTTCCTTTTGTTTTGTATTTTTTGCCTTAGGTGATATAGCACAATAGGGATATATAGTAAAATTAATCTGTTTAGGGCTTGGAATAGTTCCTTTTGGTTTAGGTAAACCACCAACTGGATATAAATTTAGGTTCATTTCATTTTCAGTGTTTAGGGACTGCTTTTTTCTAAAGTTTAAATTTGTTCTGTATTTATTTAAAATATTTACATGGTTCCAAAATCAAATGTTCAATACAAAGTGTAGTCAAAAAAATTTAACCTCTCTCCCTGTTACTGCCACAAGAGCTCTTTCCTCCCTCATGGTAAATCCTTTTTTTTTTTATGGTTTATCCTTCCATTGTTCAAATATAAAGTTTAAAATACAGATGACATCATGATATGTTCATTTTTTCCACATTGCTTCTTTCACAGTATATACTAGAGATCATCAAAAAACCAAAAACCAAACCCATTGCCCTCAAGTCAATTCCAACTCACAGTGACCCTATAGAGCTCATAGGCTTATTGAAATACAGAGATAATCCTTGATTCATTTTTTTAGCTGCCTCATTGTGTGGATGTACTGTAGTCTGTTTAACTAGTCCCTTATTGATAGATATTTTATCTAATTTTCCATTGTGTGAGCATAGTGTAGTCTATTTAATTAGTCCCTTTTGATAGATATTTGAGTTGTCTCCAGTCTTTGTGATTACAAATAATCCTGTAATTAATAGTTTTATGCATGCAGATTTTCATCTTTTGTCCAGTTTATCTTTGGGATAGATTTCTAAAAGTGAAAATACTGGAATAAAGGTTAAATACATATATAATTTTTTTTTTGTTGGCCAAATGTCCTCCTTAGATGTGTGTCATTTTGCATTTCTACCAGTGAAGTATGAGAGAGTCTATTTTCTCAAAACCTTTCCAATGGAATATGTTGTTAAACTTTTGAATGTTTTGCCATTCTAATAGGGAAAAAGTGTACCCTCTTACTATTGTGAAGTTGAGCATCTTTTCATATGGTTAAAGGGCCATTTTCAGTGACCTCTTTACCTCTAGCCAATTTTTTTTATAAATGTTACTAATTTTTTCTTATACATTAAGAATACTAACACTATTCTATAATATTAGTTGCAGATATTTTTTCTCAGCTTACGTTCATCCTTTTTTATTTTTGCCATTAAATATTTTAATATAATTTTTTTTCTCTTTTCCATTATTGTTTATGATTTTGATCTTAGTGTAGTTTTCCTCTCTCCAACCTAGAGAGGAATGTTTGGCATCATATTTTGCATTTAAATATCTGATCTATTGAAATTTATCCTAATATATAGGGTGGGTGATGGAACAAATTTTTATTTTTCCAATATATTTTTCGTATTCAATTATACAATACCATTTATTAAAACATATGGCCCCGAAGATTTTATATGCTTCTTTTATCAGATACCAAATCTGTACATGTAATTAAGTCTATTTCTAGACTTCCTATTGTATAACAATGGTATGCCTGCCTATTCATGCAGAAGTACCTACTGTTTAATTATAGAGGCTGTGTAGTATATTTTAATATCTGCATTCTTCTTTTTCAGCATTTCCCTGGCTATTCTGACATGTTTATTCTTCTGAATGATTCTTACAACTAACTTTTCTAGCTCCAGATTTTTTTTAAAAAAGATTCTTTTCCTATACTCTTAATCCCATTTCTGCTTGGCGCCTCCAAGAACAAATCACATCAGATAATTTCACTCTTCTCTGATCCTTTATCTTTTTTCTTATCTTTCTCCTATTTCCTCCTGGCAGTAACCAGATCTTCATCTTTTATCCTCACATGTGCATACACGTGTGCACACACGGATGTTTAAGTATACACATCCATTTGTCTTCACCTTCTCTTTAGTTAATTCTCTCTCTTGTTTTCTTTTATCAAACTGACTTCTTGAAAAATTAGTCTACATTCCATATCTTGACATTGTTACCTCACATTTATACTCGACATTTTTCTTTCTAACCCGCCTTTCAGAGAACATTATCAAATACAAATGATCCTTATTTCCTTGATCTATCTGTAACAGTATCATTTTTTAGATCTCGTTTTTTCTGTCTTCCTTTTGAATTTGAGTTTTCTCTGTCCACCTTCTGAACTGAAGTTTTTAAATAGGTATTTCCCTGATGTTACTAGCCATCATGATGAAGGTTAAAGGCACAGCCTCTAACCTTGTTTCCATTGTTGGTTGCAGTTCTTACATACTGCTTATAATTAATAACCAATAAAATAACTTGCATTTATCAAGTGCCTACTATATGCCAGGTAATATTCTAAGCAACAAGCAATTCTTTGAGATAAATACTACTATTAGTCTCATGTCACATAATATGAGACAGAAGCATGTCGGGTACCAATATTATTGTTAATATTATTTTTAAAGAAATACATGATTCCTCTCTCTTTTTTAACAGATATAGGTTCAGGCCTATTAAATGCATTTCTTGAAGAACCTCTTTGTCTAGTTTTTATATACTAATTTTGATGTACTTTCCTGTTTTTAAATGATGCACCTCCTCTGCTCTAGTCCATCTTCCTACGTAGATTTAAGTCCCTTCCATACACTGATGATGCATAAATTCCAATCCAGAAATCTTCCAGAAGTTTCAGACATATACACATATAATTGCCTAAGGAACACGTCTACCTCAGTATCCGACTGGTACCTAATATTCAATATTTCCCAAAATAAATCTATTTTTCCTGTCAGCAAAATATTTCTCCTGCATTGCCTACCACAATTGGCTATACTACTATTCCCTCAATCTCCCCAAAATCTGGGCACCATCTTTGATTTGTCTGACATGTCCATCTACGTATCACAATCTGTAAATTCAAACTCCTTGGAAGATCTGTCTGCTTCATTCCATAACCATTGCCCTACTTTAATTCTAGTCCTCATCAACATTCACCGGGGCTAGGAACAGCCTTCTAATGGGTTTTTACTCCTCAGTCTTTCCCTTTCAAGTGCATGATGCACATAACCATCAGGGGTACATTCCTAAATTATAAAAATTTAATCCTAACTAACTGTTAACAGCCTTTAGACTAAAGCGTTTTCTAGAACCTTGCTAAATTTAGTTCCCTGGTCGTATGTTTTCATGCCTGATATTTTCCTATATGAACATTTCATTATAATTAACTATTTATACTTATATTGATACATTAAGTTAATATTTTGAAGACATTAGATCTATTTTGTTCATTTCTGTATTGCCAATTCTTCATTATCTTTTTGTTGTTTTTGTTAGGCACCGTTGAGTCAGTTCTGAATCATAGTGACCCTATGTACAACAGAAGGAAACACTGCCCCGTCCTGCTCCATCCTCATAATTGTTGTTATGCTTGAGCCTATTGTTGCAGCCACTGTGTCAATCCATCTCCTTAAGGGTCTTCCTTTTTTTTGCTGACCCTCTACTTTACCAAGTATGATGCCCTTCTTCAGGGGCTGGTCCCTCCTGATAACATGTCCACAGTACATGAGATGAAGTCTCACCATCTTTGCTTCTAAGGAGCATTCTGGTTGTACTTCTTCCAAGACAGATTTTTTCATTCTTTTGGCAGTCCATACTTTATTCAATATTCTTTGCCAACACCATAATTCTAAGACGCAAATTCTTCTTTGGCCTTCCTATTTCAACGTCCAGCTTTCACATGCTTATGAACCCCTTGCCGTCCGGTCCGACTCATAGTGACCCGACTCATAGTGACCCTTTATGACAGAGTAGAACTGCCCAATAGGGTTTCCAAGGAGTGGATGCTGGATTCAAACCACAAACATTTTGGTTAAGAGCAGAACCCTTAACCACTGTGCCATCAGGGCTCCACATGCGTATGAGGCAATTGAAAACACTGTGGTTTGGGTCAGGCACGCCTTAGTCCTTAAAGTGACATCTTTGCTTTTTAACACTTTAAAGAAGTCTTTAGGAGCAGATTTGCCTAGTGCAGTGCATCATTTGATTTCTTCACTACTGCTTCCATGGGCATTGATTGTGGATCCAAGTAAAAAGAAATCTGATAATTTCAATATTTTCTCCATTTAACATGATGTTGGTTACTGTTCCAGTTGTGAGGATTCCTTTTTTCCTTATGTTGAAGTATAATCTATACTGAAGGCTGTAGTATTTGATCTTCATCAGTAAATGCTTCAACTCTTCTTCAGGTTTGGAAAGAAAGGTTGTGTCATCTACATAATGCAGGTTGTTAATGAGTCTTCCTCCAATCCTGATGCCCTGCTCTTCTTCATACAGTCCAGCTTCTCAGATTATTTGCTAAGCATACAGATTGAATAAGTATGGTGAAGTGATACAACCCTGACACACAATGACTTTAAACCACGCAGTATTCCCTTGTTCTGTTTGAACGACTGCTTCTTGGTCTATGTATAGGTTCCTCATGAACACAATTAATAGTTCTGGAGATCCCATTCATTGCAATGTGATCCATAATTCCTTATGATTCACACAGTCAAATGCATTTGTACAGTCAATAAAACACAGGTAAACCTCTTTCTGCTATTCTCTGCTTTCAGCCAGAATCCATCTGATATCAACAATGATACCCCTTGTTCTGCAGCCTCTTCTGAATCTGGCTTGAATTTCTGAAAGTTCCCTGTCAATGTACTGCTGTAACCACTTTCGAATGCTCTTCACCAAAATTTTTCTTGTGTGTGATAGTAATGATATTGTTCGATAATTTCTGCATTCCGTTGGACCACCTTTCTTTGGAATAGACATAAATATGAATCTCTTTCAGTCGATTGGCCAGGTAGCTGTCTTCCAAATTTCTTGGCATAGATGAATGAGCACTTACAGGGCTGCATCCATTTGTTGAAACATCTCAATTGGTATTCCATCAATTCCTAGAACCTTGTTTTTCGCCAATGCCTTCAGTGCAGCTTAGACTTCTTCCTTCAGTACCATTGGTTCTTGATCATATGCTACCTCTTGAAAGGGTTGAATGTTGATCAATTCTTTTTGGTAGTGACTCTGTGTATTCCTTCCATCTTCTTTTGATGCCTTCTGCGTCATTTAATATTTTCCCCATAGAATCCTTCAGTACTGCAACTCAAGGCTTGAGTTTTTTCTTCAGTTCTTTCAGCTTGAGAAATGCTGAGCATGTTCTTCCCTTTTGGTTTTCTAACTCCAGGTCTTTACACATTTTGTTAAAATGTTTTACTTTGTCTTCTCAAGCCACCCTTTGAAATCTTCTATTCAGCTCATTTACTCCATCATTTCTTCCATTCGCTTTACCTACTCTATGTTCAAGAGGAACTTCCAGAGTCTCCTCTGACATCCATTTTGATCTTTTCTTTCTTTCCTGTCTTTTTAATGACCTCTTGCTCTCTTCATGTATGGTTTCTTTGATGTCATTTCACAACTCCTCTGGTCTTTGGTCCTTAGTGTTTAATGCATCAAATCTATTCTTGAGATGTTCTCTAACTTCAGGTGGGATATACTCAAGATTGTACTTTGGCTCTCGTGGACTTGTTCTAATTATCTTCAGCTTCAACTTGAACTTGCATGTGAGCAATTGATTGTCTGTTCCATAGTTGCCCCCTGGCCTTGTTCTGACTGATAATATTGAGTTTTTCCATCATCTCTTTCCACAGATATAGTCGATTTGATTCCTGTGTATTCCATCCAGCGAATTCCACGTGTATATTCACTGTTTATGTTGCTGAAAATGGTATCTGCAATGAAGAAGTTGTTGCTCTTGCAAAATTCTATCATGTGACCTCTGGCATCGTTTCTGTCACTGTGGCCATATTTTCCAACTACTAATCCCTCTTCGTGTCCAACTTTCACATTCTAATCACCAGTAATTATCAATGCATCTTGATTGCAAGTTTTATCAATTTCAGACTACAGAAGCTGGTAAAAATTCTGATTTTTTTTTTATCTTTGGCCTTAGTGGTTGGTGCATAAATTTGAGTAATAGTCATATTAACTGATCTTCCTTGTAGGCGTATGGATATTATCCTATCACTGACTGTGTTGTACTTCAGGATGGATCTTGAAATGTTCTTCTTGATGATGAATGCAACACCATTCCTCTTCAATTTGTCATTCCCACCATAGTAGATCATATGATAGTCTGATTTAGAATGGCCGATACCAGTCCATTTCAGCTCACTAATGCCTGGGCTATCAATTTTATGCATTTCATTTTTGATGATTTTCAATTTTTCTAGATTCATACTCTGTACTTTCCATGTTCCTGTTATTAATGGATGTTTGCAGCTGTTTCTTCTCATTTTGAGTCGTGCCACATCAGCGAATGAAGATCCCAAAAGCTTGACTCCATCCATGTCATTAAGGGTGACTCTACTTTGAAGAGGCAGCCCTTCCCCAGTCATATTTTGAGTGCCTTCCAACCTGAGGGGCTCAGCTTCCAGCACTATACCAAACAATGTTCCACTGCTATTCCTATGGTTTTCACTGGCTAATTTTTTTCAGAAGTAGACTGCCAGGTCTTTCTTCTTCGTATGTCTTATTCTGGAAGCTCAGCTGAAACCTGTCCAGTAAGGATGACCCCTCTGGTATTTGAATACCTGTGGCATAGCTTCCAGCATCACAGCAATACACAGACCACCACAGTATGACAAACAGACAGACGTTTGGGATAATTACCTTAGGGTAGTCTTTGGTTCTTTATTTATCTATCCTCCTCTTGTTTCTTCCCTAGACTTCTAAATTTTGATATACCAAAAAACAAACAAACAAACCCATTGCCTTCAAGTCAATTTCAACTCATAGCCTCATAGCGACCCTATAGGACAGGGAAGAACTGCCACATAGGGTTTCCAAGGAATGGCTGATGGATTCAAACTGCTGACATTTTGCTTAGCAGCCGAGCTCTTAACCACTGCATCACCAGGACTCCTAAACTCTTACATTTAAGCTTGTGTCAGTTTATAAATACTTATCATTATATATTTTATTTCCTTGCTTGGAATACCATTCATCATTCTTCGTTCAAACCAGCATTCATCCATCATAACTCACATTCAATCTTTTATCTAACATTCCCTCCAACACCCAAAAACACCAGGATATAAGCTTGAATCTTATTCTCAAATTGTCAAATTTGCCCAAAAATACTGCTTTAGAAGTTATATATTGTAAGAAATCCCTGGGTGGTGTAAACACTTAGTGCACTTGACTGCTAACTGAAAGATTGGAGGTTCAAGTCCACCCAGAATGCCTTGGAAGAGTTAGGGATCTACTGCTGAAAAATGAGCCACTGAGAACCTTTAGGAGCACAGTTCTACTCTGACACACATATGGTCATGATGATTCAGAGTTGACTCGACAGCAACTTTTTTTTTTAGAAAGGTAAAACTAATTTAATTACAAGTAATAGGTAAATCATAAAGAAACACTAAAAAATAATTTTAAAAATAAGCTAGTTATTAATATTTGATTACAAACTATGCTTCTTCTGTCAATGAGGACGTGGGTTACATCTAACTTATTCAAGTCTTTATTTTAAATGCCTAATATATAGTAATTACCACATAGGCAATGGCTAATATGTAGTAGAAAGTCAAAGTTTTTGAACTATTGTGTGAAATAAAAAGTAAAAAAACAAAAAATATATATATAATTTATAGTAAAATAATGACGTGATAACTAAAGCAATAGCAATTACTATGTTTAAAGAGAAAAACATGGCTGAATATAGTTATTACAAATTCACTAAGACTTGGATGACTTATCTTTTCTTAAAACACTGTTAGAAATATACTTTCTTCTTTGATCTTCAAAATAAGATCTAAAGTCAGCTGGATTTATATTAAACAGAGATTTGATCTATGCTTTATCTTTTAAAAAGTCTGTAGGGTTTTTTAAGGAAATTTTAAAAATAAATCATGCATGGCTGTGTTTCATAATTCATTTTGTGGCAAAGAAATTAACTCCCTAGATGTAACATCTATTGTATAATTTAATCATAAACAGAACACAGAATAACAAGAATATCATCAATTCCATGTGGTTTGCAAAAATTTGTATTAATTTTCACCGAAACCGTTAGCAGTAACTTTAAACACAAATTGTCATTATTATCATAGGGTATCTGACACACTTTGATAACCAAGTATTTCTGTATTATTTTGCTTAACCAAAAATTAAAGAATGTAAAATAATTATTTATAGAAAATAACTCTTGTACATCATAGTTTGTATAGGATGTCATTTATATGTGACCCAAACAATTACATGATTGATTTCAGGGTTTAAAATTAGAGAAAAATGTTCACCTTCTTTTAATAACAAAAATTCACCAGGCTTAAAAAAGATGATCAAAGGTACCAAGTGGATAAATCTTGTTTCAGTAAATTTTGTAAGTGTGAATCTTGAAGCTATAGACATTATTGCTTTATGATCATGAAGGAATCAGCAGTTGTTGAGGAAAAAATATGAAGATAAATATGAAAAGGAAGAAGTTAAAGAAAATTATAAAATCTAAAGCAAGATTTTTATATCTGCATTTTGCTTATATAATACTATATGGAAACTCTGAATTATGAAATAATGGAGACATTGTTTCCTTTTTTATTGTGATAGAATATATATAACACGAATTTGTCATTTTAACTATTTTTAAGTGGATTATTCAGTAACATTAATTATACTTACCATGTTGTGCAACCAAATTTACTATTTCTAATAGTTTTTATCACCCCAAATGGAAACTCAGTACTCATTAAGCAATAACTTCCCATTTTCCCCTCACCCCAACCCATTGTAACCACTAGTCTGCTTTTGTCTATGCATTTGCCTATTCTTAATATTTCATAAGAATAGGATGGCACAATATTTTTCCTGTTCTATTTGAGTCATTTCGTTCAGCTTAATGTCATAGCATGTATCATAACTTTATTTCTCCTTTTGACTGAATAATATTCCATTGTATGCATATACCACCTTTTGTTTACCTGTTCATCTATTGATGGACACTTAGGTTGTTTCCACCTTGGGTATTGTAATAATGCACTAAACACTGGTATTCCAGTATCTGTTTGAGTCCCTGCTTTGAAGTCTTTTAGATATACCCAGGAATGGAATTGCTGGGTCGTATGGTAATTGTATGTTTAACCTTTTGAGGAATCACAAACCTGTTTGCCACAGCAGCTGCACCATTTTACATTCCTTTCAGACATGCATGAGGGTTCCAATTTCTCTACATCCTCACCAACACTTGTTATTTTCCATTTTTCTGATAATATCTATCCTGAGGGGTTTAATTCGTATCTCATAGTGGTTTTGTTTTGAATTTCCTTGATGACTAATGACTTTGAACATCTTTTCATGTGCTTATCAACCATTTCTGTATCTTCTTTGACTTTTTGTTGTTGAGTTGTATGAGTTCTTTATGTATTCTGGATATTAAATCCTTTTGAGATACATGGTTATGAAGTATTTTCACCCTTTTTTAAGGTTGTCTTCATTATTTTGGTACAGTTCTTTGATGCACAAAAGTATTTAATTTTGATGAAATCCTCGTTATCTACTTTTTATTTTGTTGCTCATGCTGTTTGTGTTATATCTCAGAATCCATTGTCAAATACAAAATCTTGAGGCTTTATACTTACGTTTTTTTCTAAGAGTTTTATCATTTTAGTTCTTATATTTAGATCATTGATACATTTTGAGTTAATTTTCATATATGGTGTGAAATATGGGTACAACTTAATGCTTTTGCATGTGGAAATCCAGTTGTTCCAGCACTATTTGTGGAAAAGACTATTCTTTCCTCAATGGATGGACTTGGTACACTTGTCGAAGATCACTTGGCTCAGGTGTATGGGTTTATTTCTGACTCTCAATTCTATTCAGTTGGTCAGTGTGTCTATCCTTCCACCAGTACCGCACTGTATTGATTACTAAAAGATCATAGTAGTTTTCGAAATTGGGAAATGTGAGTGCTCCTAATTCGTTCTTGTTTTTTCAAGATTTTGTTGGTTATTCAGGGCCCTTATAATTCCATATGAATTTGAGGATTAGATTTTCCTTTTAAAAAAAAAAAACCTGTTGAAATTTTGATAGGGATTGCATTGAATTTGTAGGTTGCTTTGAG
Organism: Trichechus manatus latirostris; assembly: GCF_000243295.1. NCBI lineage: Eukaryota > Metazoa > Chordata > Mammalia > Sirenia > Trichechidae > Trichechus > Trichechus manatus. Next base: position 875,279 of record NW_004444031.1, read on the forward strand.
TAGTATTGACATCTTAATATTAAGTCTTCCACTCTGTTAACCTGTATGTTGTCCATTGATTTAGGTCTTCTTTAATTTCTTTCTGCATTTTATAATTGTCAATGTACATATGATTTAGCTCCCTGATTTAATTTATTGCTAGGTATTTTATTCTTTCAGATATTGTTGTAAATATAATTGTTTTCTTAATTTTCTTTTCATATTATTCTTTGTTGGTGTACAGAAACACAACTGATTTTTGAGTGTTGATCTTTTATCTTGCAAATTTGCTAGTTTATTAGCTATAGTAGCCTTCCTGTGGATTCTTTTGGATTATCTATGTATAGGATAATGTCATCTATGAATATAGTTTCACTTCTTTCTGATTTGGATGTTTTTCAGTTTGTTTTTCTTGTCTAATTGCTCTGCTAGAACTTCTAGTACAATGATGAACAATAGTGGTAAAAGTGGGTATCCTTGTCTTATTCCTTATTTTAGGTGGAAAACTTTCAGTCTTTCACTGTTTAGTATGAGGTTAGGTGTCAGTTTTTCATAGTAACCTTTACCATGTTGAGGAAATTTTCTTCTATGCTTTATTACCCATTTCTCTAGCTTCTCCTTCTGGAACTCCTAAAATGTATATGTTGTTCCACTTAATGGTGTCCCATATGTTCCTTAGGCTTTGTTCATGTTTTTCATTTTTTGTTTGTTTCTCAAACTTGATCATTTCAATTGTCTTCTCCTCAAGTTTGCCTATTTTTTCTTTAGCCAGTTCAAATCTGCTGTTGAACCCTACCAGTGAATTTTTCATTTCAGTTATATTTTTCAGCTCCAGCATTTCTATTTGGTTTATTTTTATAATATCTTTCTCTATTGATATTCTTGTTTTGTTCATGTATCATTTTCCTAATTTTAATTCATTGTCCATGTTTTCATTTAGCTCTTTGAGCATAGTTAGTACTGTTGTTTTAAAGTCTTTGACTAATAAGTCCATTATCTGGGCCTCCCCAAGGACTGTTCCTGTCACTTAATTTTGTTCTTTTGAACAGTCCATGCTTTCCTGTTTTTTTTTTTTTATGCATTGTAACTTTTCGTTGAAATTGAGACATTTGAGTACTATAATGCAGTAACTCTAGAATTCTGATTCTTCCCTTCCTCAGGATTTTTTGTTGTTGTGGTTTGTTTTTGTAATTGTTCTAGATTGTAGTCATCTTCTCCTAACTATTTTTGGAAAGGCTGCCATCCTGAACACGTGTGGGCACTAAAGTCTCCATTTCTTGGCTTGTGTTCAGCTAGTGCTTTGGTAGAGAGTTCCTTGAATACCAGAGGAGGGGTGATGTCTCCCTGTGTTTGAAAATTGACTCTTTGCTAGGTCCTCCTTCAACACTTAGCCAGACTTACACTGGGCCTAAGGATCAATCTGTAGAGAAAGCATAGGGACTTCTCAGGTAATTTCTGAGCATGCATCTTTCCCTAGGCTTTCATGTGGTTTTCTCAATTCCCCCATGTACATGGTGCTTTTTAAAGCTGTAGTTTCTTCGGGTGGGGGGAACTCTCTCCTAGAAAAGAAACTTTCTTCTAGTCTCAGGGTGTCTTTTGTATAATTAAATAACATTCTTTAGCTACAGGTGGTTACAGATGATTACAGCTTTAGGTTGATGGTCATTGCCCACTGTCCCTCAGCCCTGCATAAGCTCTGAGACAGGCCAACTCAAGATGAATGCCATGCTTAAGTCCTTCATGCAGATCTCAGACAAGTTAGGGAAGTCACACAACAATTTGTGAATGAAGTATTTTCTGTTCCATCTAGAGCCAGAGATCAGGGTCTCTCCCTGCCACTTTAAGATGGTCATGCTGAACCAGGCAGGGGTAGGGCACAAGAGACAGAAAACCAAAGCCTTCCTACCATTTAGAAATAGCCTTTATCTTAATTCCACATTTGCTTACTTGCTATAACCCTTTGACTATTTCCAGTGTTCTGACAAAATATATTCCCAACATAGATTACCAGAAAATGAATGATTATATGTGATTCTATATTGACAGAACTGATCCTTTCTCACAAGATGATAGTCAGAAACCAAAGGATACATACATGGGTTTGGTTTATGTAGATCTCATTAAACCCATAAAATGTTAATAGAAGAAACAAACTAAGTGGTTTCACTTAATAAAGTAAGTAAACTTTCAAAGGGATAACTGTTGAGTTGACAGTGATTTGTCGTAAATGAAAATATTTGAGCAATGAATTTCCCTTGTCATTCTAAATTAAAAACTTCATAAACTTCATAAAGTTTCTTGCATGAAGCTGTATCATATCCTTTCAAGAACAATAATTTTCCAGTGATACCAATATTTTTGCATTATTTACACCAAGGTGTTTACTTAATATGTAAATATTTTTTGTTTTTATGACTGGAAATTCAAGTGCTGTGTTCTGCCATATATGTAAGAAAATTGTGGCCAATTTGAGTAAAATAAAACATTTCTTGTCATTGAGGAAAAAAGTTAATGGGTTGACTGAACTTTGTACTTTTTACACATTTTTTATGGATTGAGTAGAAATAGTCAATGAGAGAACAAAGAATAAACTTTCTAAATGCATTAAAACAATAAAGAGAAACTTCCAATTCTGACAAGAACAGGGAACTGTTTATGATCTCAACCTAAATAACTAGAGAACTATATAAAGATCTAGATATATAGATATGTAATCATATATATGTAACTATATATGCATATATATGCATACATACATATATACAATACATACATATATTTACATACACATATATATGTAAAACAGTCGTTTTCAGGTATTGGACAAAAAACAGCATGTAACCTTGTTCCTTGTAAGAAGAGAAAGAAACGAGTAAAGCCTATGCAGATCACAAGTCAGAAAGGTGGAAAAATAATACGAAAATTTGACCCATTAGCAATAGGAAACTCAATCAATAGAAACATATTCAGAAACAAGGGCATTAAAGTAGCTATTATAATATGCTTTACATATTCAAGAAAGTAGAGGAGAATATGAGAATGATAAAGAGACAAATGGAATATATAAAAGAGACCAAATTGAAGTTCCTAGAAATGCACAATTCAGTATTAAAAATGAAAAATATATTGAATAGGATTAACATCAGTGTAGGTACTGCAGAGGAAAATAGTCATATGAAGAAAATGGGAGTTCACTTATGTTTCTTGAATTTTATCTTGTCTATCATAAAATACTTCTGAATTATTATATGATGGTGTAGTGGTTAAGAGCTTGGCTGCTAACTGAAAGTTGGCAGTTCAAATCCACCAGCTGCTCCTCGAAAACCCTGTGGGGCAGTTCTACCCTGTCCTATAGGGTCACTATGAGTTGGAACTGAGTTGACAGCACCTAACAGCAACAATGGAAATCATTTTAAATCAAGCTTGATTAAGTACAATTACTCTTTTATCATTATCTCTAACCATTCCCTCTCTCTCTGACCCCAATAAATTGGTCAGTTCAGTAAAAATGGACAAAATAGTTGTCCAAAATAATTGCTCCAAACCACCATAAGCATAGTTTGGTACTAAATTGTAATATGTGAGCAAATTAGCTCAACACTATAAAACTAGACAGTCTGATAGTGGATAACACATATATGAATAGAAGTTCAGGTAAGGGAAGATGAAATCATCAGTGGGTTATATGATTACCAGTTATTTGTAATATTGGCCTCTATTGGAGAAATAAACACTGTACAGCTGAGAGTATTTTCCCTGAAAAAAGTATTTCTTTGTAGTGGCTGAAGAAAATTATGCCTGCTCTGGTACAGCACCATTTTTTCTCTATTACTTGATTTTTTTTTAATCAGCATTAAAACATGGTGTGTTATCGCCTATCTTAAAACCAATTCTCTCTCTCTCTCTCTGTGTGTGTGTGTGTGTGTGTGTGTGTGTGTGTGTGTGTGTGTGCTTCATCCTCACTTGGGCTTCTGTTCTGCATCCAAACTTGAGCCTGCGAAGTTCATTCCCCACAAAGCCACCAAAGTGATATGTTTAGTAGGAAACTAGAGCATACCACCAATACACACCCCTTCCCCCTTACAACATTTCAATCGCTTCTCATTGCACTTAGAATAAAATTCAGACTTCTACCCAGATAATGGAGCCCTGGTGGCATAGTGGTTAATAGCTCAGGCTACTAACCAAAAGGTCGGTAGTACAAATCCACCAGCTACTCCTTGGAAACCTTATGGGGCAGTTCTACTCTGTCCTGTAGGGTTACTGTGAGTCAGTTTGGTTTGGTTTGGTTATTTATAATATAATCCCAACAATAGCCTAGGAGTTAGCAGTATCATTATCCCATGTTATAGGTGAGGAAACTGAGCACAAAGAGATTAAGAGAAATTAAGGAATTTTTCTAAGGCCACAGAGCCAGGATTTCAATGCAGGCAGTATGGCTTCAGAGCCTTCGTTCCTTAACAGTGCTTCTTGATGTTACCTTTGGATTATTTGAAATGTTCCTCTCATTACAAGTGTTAACGTACAACATATAATAGACATGTGTTTTCAGAAGTATTATTTAATGGTAACCTAAGCAAATACATATAAGATTAAAATTTGTTTCTTATCAAATTTTATTCCCCTCTCTCATAGAAAGATATAGAAACAAAAACAAACATAGAAATTGAAACTTACTTATGTAAAATGAGACTTTAATTAATTAAGCAGAATATTTGCTATTTGAAGATTTTAATTTAAGTACTGTATGGTAGCATTCAACTGCTAACCAAAAGGTCACTGGTTCAAATCCACCAGCTGCTCCTTGGAAACCCCATGGGGCAGCTCTACTCTGTCCTATAGGGTCACTATGAGTCAAAATCGACTCAACGGCAACAGGTTATATACTGATTAATATAGCAAAATAAGTTTCTTTGTATATACTATTAGTGAACATTGAATTTTACCGCACAGAATTCCTTATAGAGGTTTTAATGCATGTTTTTAAAATTTTTTCAAGCTAGGAATGTTTCATTAAAATAATTTTGTCAATGATGAAACATTAATTTCAATGAAATCAAAATGTAAACTAAATGGTCCTTCTTATTTTGCCAAGGTCAAAGTTTCTTTATCAGGAGCATGATGAATATACTAACAGATTCCCTTAGTAGATATCTTTTTTGGATAAGAAGCAGAATATTGATTCTCTGGTTTATGAAGCTAAATTTTCCAAGTGAATTTATTTTATTCTTGTTACATTTTTGGTGCAGAGTTATATTTAATAAATTTGTGCCAGTGCCAATGATGATGTCAATGGAGTTTCAAAGAGCCAGCAAACTTAACATTTTTACTCCTCCAGAATTCAGAAATAATGAAAAAATAAGCACAGGGAATGATTGAAGTATCATATTTATGGCTGATAAAAACTAGATTGTTGAATGTAGTTTTGATATGAGACAACAATGGGCTTTTTGAAACCTCATTCCATAATTCCTAAACACAGAGTCACACAGAGAGACAACTGCAGGCCTTCCCAACAAAGCGGCATGTCATATAGTAAGCGGGTCAAAATCGATTCTTTCTTCAGAGAGGGAAACACGAAAGAGAAAGAAAGAGAGCCAAGCTTGAACCAGCAACCTCTTTCAAACTAATCAGATGGATATGTCATTTTTCCTTCTTCAAGTGGAGCCAGTGAGGGGCAAGGAAAAAAATCACAGTGATTAGCTCTGATTGTGATGTTGTCCATGTCTTGATATAACCATATGGGATAATTGAATTGAGCACATTACCAAAACATTTCCTCCAATTTACTAAAGTTCTTGACAAAACTAAGTAAATTATAGTAAAATATATGCTATTTGAGAAGCAAAAAATATTGGCGTAGTAGTTATATCTATTGTTGGATAGTTTTCAGTTATCCAGATAAGTTTTACAACATTTACAGGCAAGCCAGCTCACCAAGAGTTTTTGTTTTTAGAGTTTTTTATTTTCTTTTTTTATTGTACTTTAGATGAAGGTTTACAAAATAAACTATCTTCTCCTTAAACAGTTAGTACACGTACTGTTTTGTAACATTGGTTGCCAACCCCACAGCATGTCAATACTTTCCCTTTCTCAACCTTGGGTTCCCTATTACCAGCTTTCCTGTCCCCTCCTGCTTTCTCGTCCTTGCCCCCGGGCTGGTGTGCCTATTTAGTCTCGTTTTGTTTTATGGGCCTGTCTAATGTTTGGCTGCAAGGTGAACATCAGGAGTGACTTCCTTACTGAGCTAAGAGGGTGTCCAGGGGCCATACTCTCAGTGTTTCTCCAGTCTCTGTCAGACCACTAAGTCTGGGTTTTTTGTTTGTGAGTTAGAATTTTGTTCTACCTTTTTCTCCAACTCCATCCGGGACCCTCTATTGTGATCCCTGTCAGAGCAGTTGGTGGTGGTAGCAGGGCACCATCTAGTTGTGCTAGACTCAGTCTGGTGAAGGCTGTAGTACTTGTGGTCCATTACTCATATGAACTAATCTCTCCCTTGTCTTTGGTTTTCTTTGTTCTCGCTTGCTCCAGACATGGTGAGACCAGTGGAGTATCTTAGATGGCCACTCACAAGCTTTTAAGACCCTAGACACTACTCACCAAAGTAGAATGTAGAACACTTTCTCTATAAACTATGTTATGCCCGTTGAGCTAGATGTTTCCCTGAGACCATGGTCCCCACAGCCCTCAGACCAATAATTCAGTCCCTCACAGAGTTTGGATATGTCTATGAAGCTTCCATGATCTTGCCTTGTGCAAGATGTGCTGGCTTCCCCAGTATTGTGTACTGTCTTACCCTTCACCAAAGTTACCACTTATCTATTGTCTAGTTAGTGCTTTTCCATCCCTACCCCTCCCTCCCTCGTAACCATCAAAGATTGTTTCTTTTTGTGTGTAAGCCTTTTCATGAGTTTTTATAGTAGTTGTTTCATACAATGTTTGTCCTTTTGTGACTGACTTATTTCACTCAGCACAATGCCCTCCAGATTTATCCACGTTGTGAGATGCTTTGCAGATTCATCATTGTTCTTTATTGTTGCATAGTTCCATTGTGTGCATGTATCATAGTTTGTTTATTCATTCATCCATTGATGGGCATCTAGGTTGTTTCTTTTTGCTATTTTGAACAACTCTGCAGTGAACATCTGTGTGCATATGTCTATTCATCTGACAGCTCTTATTTCTCTAGGATATATTGCTAGAAGTGGGATTCCTGGATCATATGGTATTTCTATTTCTAGCTTTCTAAGGAAGCGTCATATTGTTTTCCAAAATGGTTGTACCATTTTGCATTCCCACCAGCAGTGCAGAAGGGGTCCAGTCTCGCTACAGCCTCCACAACATTTGTTATTTTCTACTTTTTTGATTCATGCCAGTAACGTCGGTGTGAGATGGTATCTCATTTGCTTTTGATTTGCATTTTTCTAATGGCTAGTGATTGCGAACATTTCCTCATGTGTCTCTTAGCTGCTTGAATGTCTTCTTTGGTGAAGGGTCTGTTCATATCCTTTGCCCATTTTTTAATTGGATTATTTGTCTTTTTGTTGTAGAGGTGTTGGATTTTCCTATAGATTTTAAAGATTAGAACTTTGTCGAATTTGTCATAGCCAAAATTTTTTTCCCTGGTCTGTAGGTTCTCTTTTTACTCTTTTGGTGAAGTGCTTTGATGAGCATAAGTGTTTAATTTTTAGAAGATTCTAGTTATCTAGCTTATCTTCTGGAGTTTGTGTGTTTTTAGTTATGGTTTGTACCCTGTTAATGCTGTGTATTAAGGCCTGTATGATCTTTATACTTTTTGGTTTTATATTTAGGTTTTTGATCCATTTTGAATTAGTTTTTGTGTATGATGTGAAGTATTGGTCCTGTTTCATTTTTTTGCAGGTGGACATCCAGTTTTGCCAGCACCATTTGTTAAAGAGACTGTCTTTTCCCCATTTGATGGACTTTGGGCCCTTTTCAAGGATCAAGTGACTGTAGGTGGATGCATTTACATCTGGGTTCTCTATTCTGTTCCATTGGTCAATGTATCTGTCGTTGTAGCAGTACCAGGCTGTTTTGACTACCATAGCTGTATAGTAGTTTCTGAGGTCAGGTAGTGTGAGTCCTCCAACTTTCTTCTTCTTCTTCAATAGTGCTTTACTTATCCGAGGCCTCTTCCTTTTCCATATAAAGTTATTGATTAGTTTTTTTCCATCTCTTTTAAGAATGCAATTAGTATTTGGATTGAGATTGCATTGTATTTGTAGATTGCTTTTCACCAAGAGTTTTTGGCTTGATCCCGGAGCTGAAAATGAATTCAACATCCTGTTAATGATCAGGAAAGATTTCACATTAATATTGATTAAAAATTTACCAGTTAATATTGTTTTCTATATATCAAAGTTCAATAATACCATTATGTATATAAGGAAACAAGTCATACATACGAAAATGAGATGAGGATTACCTAGTGAACTTGTTACATTTTAGAGTATTATGCTTTAATCTCAAAAATGCACTGTCAGTCTCTATTCCGATGCACAGCAATTGTGGAAATCCACATAAGGGGAAAGTTTCTCAGAGAGAAAAAAGCTTTTTATATGGAAAGATGATCCTGGTGATCTTTTGCCAGTACGGCATGCTTTCAGTAGGAATTGTACCTTATTTAGAGCAAGCTCATAATTATACACTCATTGGAATTCCAAGCTCCAGCCAGTTGAGTTAACCATCTACCATTAGTTAGGATTGCCAGATTCAGTAAATAAATGTAGAGTATAAGTATATTCCATGCAATATTTAGGGCATACTTATACTATCCAAATTTAACTGTGTTTCATCTGGCAGTCCTAACCTAATGGCATGATACAATCTTTGCTTTACCCCATAGATGTGCAACTGAATATAGTCCTTCATTTGAATATTAATTTGATAATCTTATGGTGGGAATAGTTTCATGGGCAAACATTTGGTGGGGCAACTTATCCTGTAATTTTTCTGCCTTGTAAGATAAGAATTTTCATTTACATACTTTAATAATAGGGCACATCTGCATATCAACTTGAAATATCATAACTGAAAAATGTTAGGTCTTTCACATTCAAGCATCAGGTTTTTAGTCAGATGAAACCAGTGGTAAACATTGTTTTAGTATATATTATTATCAAATATTATTATTACTATGTTTTGATCTATATAAGAGTCAAGATCAGCTGCACTGGCCTAAGAAGACTTATTTTTATTTGTTGCAGTTATTTGCGTATTGATATGTCTCTATTGGTAAGAAACATATTCTTAGATTTTGGAGCAAATTGCCAAGTTTAGTACTTCTTTCAGGAGCCAAAGTTTTCTGCAACTGAAGTGGCTAGAAGCATACTACCACATTTTTATGCAAATAACGTGCACTATGCCAGAACTGTTTTACTTAATTTCATCATTTCCGTGAGTTATACATGTGAATGCATTATTTGTACAAAAATATGGTATTAAAAATTTTTAAGAACGTCCATACAGCCCAAAACTTACCTTCTAGAGGAATTATGTTCTTTTGAATTATGTGTCAACATGGCTTTACTTTTACATCTTATAATCTTGAAAGCTAAGATATTGAGACCCCAAAAAGCTGTTAGCTTTTGTTTTTCAACACCCTATAAAATAGTCAGCTTTCTAAGCCTTGCAGCCTGAGGATAAGTCATCAGAATGACTTGACAAATTAAAAGGGCACAGGCCAATATTTTAGAAATATATATTGCTTTTTAAGAAAAACAAATGATTCAGTAGTACACTTCCTTGCAAACTTATAGTTAAATTCTCTTCCATAAGCTTCTTTGCATTCTGAAAACACAATACCTGATGTTGTCAAGTCAATTCCAACTCAGCGACTCTATAGGACAGAGTAGAACCTCCCAGAGGATTTCCAATGCTGTAATCAGTGGTTAAGAGCTCAGCAGTTCGAATCCACCAGCCACTTCTTGGAAACCCTATGGGACAGTTCTACTCTGAATCAGAATCTACTCGACAGCACTCGGGTTTGGTTTGAATCTTTACAGAAGCAGATTGTCACATCTTTCTCCCACGGAACCACTGGTGGGTTCCAACCACAAACCTTTCAGTTAGCAGCTGAGCTCTTTAACCACTTCACCACCAGGGCCCCTTGCAAAAAACAACAAGATGGCTTATATTAGATATATCATGTAATGAAATTAAACATATTTGGGGCCTTTTAGCTTTTTAGATACATTTCTACTGTGTTCCCTAAACACAGTGTAACTGGGTGACTTTTAACAGTATTTCCCATATGATTATTCCTTTCTGTGATAACTAACTGTTACTACATTTATTTTTCAAATTCATAAGCATAGTAAATCAAGTAAACAGCTTACCCAGTTATTTCTCTCGAAGAGATACTTTTTCAGTGTAATGGTTTAAGGGGTAGAAAAAAACTGTGGTTCTAAACAGAATTATATACTTTCTTTTATCTTCTGTTGGAACAAAAAATGAGTACCTGTCATGTATTTCCAATGATAATTAATTTGAAAATAGCCAAACTATGTATATAGTCATGCTATGGACTAAACTATAGCAATTTCTAGTTGATAGCTATATGGTTTGCACATAAACCGTTCTACAATAATTCCTGTAATTTTCTGTAAATGTTGTAACACACTTGGCATTTATATATCTTCTAGATGAAATGAATGATCATCAAAGTACCCTCTCCTACATCCTGATTAACCCATCTCCAGATACCAGGATAGAGCTGAATGATGTGGTGTAAGTTGATTTCATATCTCATTTAAGGCATTTATTCTTGGAAAGCCACTGATTTAGTTATTCTTATATTTTTTATTTAGGCCATTATAGTCTTTTATTTTTCTTGTGATATAAATACTTAGAAAATCTAAATACGTTTTTTTTTTTTCTGTAAACTAATGCATTTGCTGTGCATAGTATTATAAGAAGCATTACAGAACTGAAGGGTAAAAGGAGGTAGATACAAACATGGCTTCTGTATTCTGTGAGCTAATATATATTGGACAAAACATGAGCAAATATATGGAATAAGAAGAGAGCTACTCAAAGGAAAACCTGAAATATCCCACATTATCTAATTTTAAATATGTGAGTTCCTAAAAGCCCAAGTAAAATAGGTTAAAATATTTATTAAGAAAAAGTCTATGGAAATAATTTGATCCATTGAAAAATATATTTTGTATATTTACAGTTGTGATAGCATTGCCTTAGAGTGTGATATAGAGTTGAATAAGACATGTTCCTTGACGTCAAGTTACTTAGATTCTAATTAGGAAAACTATAATTTAAGTATGAGAAATTTTATAGCAATATAGAACATGGTTTTGTCACCAATGAATTAAGTATCAAATGAGTGGGATAGACAAAAGGTGCTTTTCTAAATTCAAGAAGGAAAAAACTGATTGTGAATGAGAGTGATTACAAAGGATAAAATGTAAACTGGTCAATGAAGGGTAGATAGGATTTGTGTTGGTGGAAAACAGAGGACATCCCACAATAGGAAAATGGCTTGATAAAATACATTATGTGGGAATTGCCAAATGTGTTTTCAGCTGGCAATACTATGTAGTCCAGTTTGACTGGAGAAGAAGCTTTGTATTCTTTTCATTCCTGTAGTAAATGTTAGAAAAGTAAGTAAATGAGACCTGACTCTGGAGGGCCTTCAATGACAAAATAAGGAGCTTAAACACAACTTTACAGGCAATGGGCAGCATTTAGTTGTATATGAACAAGCAAGTAACAAGATTTATTAAAGGAATTTGGCAGTTGTTGGTGTAAGCTAGAGGATAAATTCATAATGAGTATCTACCCTTTAGGTACATGGTTGTGAGGCAGAGCTAGATGGAGATGCTTACTCAGAATAGCTAACTTCATGTTGTATGAGTGACATTAAACAAATGCCAGAGATTGAAGAGTCTTGCTGGGTGTTGAGACCATGGGATATATTTGTATCTATAATCAGGAAAATAAATTATAAGGTGAGAGACTAGGAAGAGTGAGGACAATTTCTGATGTAGAGTAGAAAACAGATCCATGGATGTGGTTTAGAACTAAAGCTACTAGTAAGCAAAGCTATTAGAAGCCTCCTTTTTGTGTTGCCAGCATAATGGGAGAATACAGGTGGAGGTGGAAAGGGTTTGCTTTTTTTAAAGGAGTTCTGCTGGAAGCAATATAATTGATTTGCTGGATGGATTATGGTTGAGGTGAGTCTAGAAGTAGGGGAAAAAGTCAAAAAGATTTTATCATGCTTGAGGAAGATTAGAAGCTGTCATAACACCAAGATAATGGATTATAAAGGAAGGCCCCTATGCAAATGAATTTATGAAGTCAAAACGGTGAGACCTGGTCACTGACAAAGAAAGTAGAAACATGGTTATGAGTTTTCAAATCTGTGTATTTTCAAAAAAAAAGAAAAATGCTGGTTCACTGAAACAGGTCAGAATGGGGAGGCAATTTGCCAAGTGGGAAAGGGGTAGGTTGTCTGGGGAGATAATAGAGATGATGCATTGGAGTTTAGATACATTGTTTAAGGTGCTAAGTGAAAATGTCTAGAAAGAAGGTAGAGATACAGACTGGAGCTTTGAAGAGAAGTTAGTTCTATATAGAAAATATTTATTTTTCATCTTCTAAATGAGTAAAGCTAAAAATAAGACTGCATATTCCAAAGAAGAGATACATAAACAAGAAAAAGTAGAAGGATGAATCTTAAACTCCTGAATAACGTTCAGTTTTAGGGCAGAAAGGGGAATACATTTCTCAAATTCATTTGGAAAATATATCAGTAGGATAACTTCGACCCAAAGTCTATGTGAAAAGATTCCTAGAATGCAGTAAAGATACAACTAGCAAGTATGATAATGCTTTATTTTGTCGTCTAATGACAAAGGTTGGAACATAGGAGCTTTGGTGAATCAGATGAATGGCAATTTCAGTGGGTAGAGTTCTTAAGGTAGCCTTCCAAAATTATATCCAGTGTTAAATTTATGGAGGACTTTAAGCTAGAGGAGAACATCTTGTTTATAATTCATGTGGCTTTCCACTGCCCATCCTAGAGCCTTCACTTCATCTATCACGATAACAAAACCACCCTGCTCTATTTTTCTTGCCCCCATACTTGTATATGTCTTTAAACTCATAAAAACAGGCAGCTTTTGTTAATTCTCCAGTCTGCCCCTACAACCTCAATGTTCTTATACCTCTTTTTCAAATAAATTATAATTACATTCATTGTATAGTATTTTTTAGGTATATTTATCTGATTTGTATTTCATAATAAATTGTAAGTTTCCTGAGCCTAATACCATTATTTCCCATGATTATTTCTGACAGGATGGGAGGACATTACCTGTCTTTTTGGTCTATGAACATGTCTTTTCATCAAATATGCATGTTTATAATTTGAAATAATTTCCAAAATTTTTGCACTTACAAATAAAATATGTACGTTATAATATGTCTAGATACAATAGACGTATTCAGAGAATGTTCTGCCTTTTGAATACTATTTTTTAATTAGTTTTATTATTTTTTATTAGCTTTAAGCTAAAACAACAGTTTGACTGCTATAAAAAACCATTGGTCACATCATTGCAGTAATCTGGATTTGTGGTATTGACATAATGAAATTTTAGTGTAGCTAGAGCAATGATAAATTGTCGTGAAAAAATGCCGACTGTGAGAAGTAGTGTATACAAACACAGTTTAAGAAATTTATTTTATTCAACCTGTAGTTTTAGTAGTGATAATAGGGAAAGGAACTTTTGTAGCTACATCAGTGAATTTAAGGGATAATGGATTATACGCATATCTTTTATGTTCTCAAAAAAATCATTTTCAAAGTTCATTTTAAATTAAAGGACAACATTAATTTGAGTCAAAGAACAATAAATCACTAGATAATGTGGCATTAAAAAGCTTCACGTGCAGTATTAGTTTTCTTCATTGATCTATGATCTATTGATATTTAAAGTAATTATAAAGGAGTGTGCATAGATAACAAAAATCTGGTTAACAGACCCAAGATAAGGTGATTTAAAAGCAAGCATTCACCTTCATCATCTTCACAGGTATGGAAGTAACAATACAAGATCTGCAAAATGTTATAGGCCTGCTAAACAATGAGTCCTTCTGTCAATGTTATCTATGGAGACACAGTTTAGATAACCTGAAAACAGCAAATAACAAATAATGAAATGTTAGGGTGAATTAATTTTGCCTGTATTAATTACTAAAAAATTGTTTGGTTTTTTCATTAGATATTTAATCCGACCAGATCCACTGGCGTACCTTCCAAACAGTGAGCCTAGTCGAAAAAACAGCATCTGCAATGCCACTGGACAAGACACTCGGGAAGAAACTCAGCTCTAATAAAAGGAAAAGAGACATTCTTATTTCTACCAGGACCTTGCTTGAAACAACTCTAACCCTTAGGACAAAAGCGCTGCTGACATGAAACAAACAAGATTGGAATATGTTCAATTCTCTCATATTTAAAAAAAAAAAAGTTATCAGTATAGATTATTTTGAAACTTAATGTGCTGCTTATTGATGATCCCCCCCATTAATATTTGAAAGATATCAATGGAATGATTGAGGAAAACTAGATTAAAACATGAAGATTTAAATATTATATTTATTAATTATTTGACAATACTCTATATGAAGCCAATTATAAAATTGTTAGGGTTTTATGAAAGTAAACTAAAAATCCAACTACATTTGGTGCATCACAATGGACATAGAACATTTTTGCTTCTCTTAATGTGTCATATTCTTTAAACTTGCTGTTTTACAAAATTGAAATCATCATAAATGTCTAGTCTTCTCTAAACAGAGATTAACAAACTATGCGTTGCTGATTTTCATGTAAGAATCATAGTTTGCTTTGAAATACACATCTTTAAGTCATTTTAATCTTTTTTTATCTGCCTTTTCATATGGTATCATATTCCTTTTAGAATTCGAGATGTTCATAGCATGTTTTATTACACTTAACAAACCAAAACATAAAGAAATATTAAGTACCTGAACATTTTTAAAACTTTGTGTCACATGCATTGTATGCCAAGAAGTGTACTAAAAAACAAATTATCTATTATTCTCCTAAAAGAATGCCTACCTTAGAGAAGATACTTAACACACATTTGTTGGCTTATATTTAATCAAAAAATTGGTCTATTAACTGGATTTCTTGAAATATACAGCTATGATTTTCATTAGACTCCTGGGCGTTAATATTTTTCATATATTTCATTGGAAGAATACTTTAAAATTCAAAGATGCAAAACTATACTTTTTATGAAATAGAAAGTTAATTCAAAACACTAAAAGTCCTCCTCTATGCTTTGGATATTAAAATAATCAAAAGCCCTGGCTGTGCAATGGTTACGCACTCCGCTGCTAACTAAAAGGTCGGCGGTTTGAACCCACCAGCCGCTCCAAGGCAGAAGAGACATGGCAATCTGCTCCTGTAAAGATTACAGCCTAGATAACCCTATGCAGCAGTTCTACTCTGTCTTATAGGGTCGCTAGGAGTTGGAATCGACTTGATGGCACAAAACAATTAAAATAATCACAAAAAAAATTGGTATGTGAAAACATTTGATTTAACTTTGAAAAATCATATGCAGGAATTGTATTTTAGCATAGTAAGAAAAAAAGCATATAATTTAAAATATGTACTTCTTTTCTTTTAAATTTAATATGAATTATGCAGAATTTGACATAACTGTAAATGAAACTTACAACAAAATTTAAAGATTAATTGACTCTGGATGGCATCAATGATTTCGTCTGTATTGTTTTTTTCCCACTTTAGAAACAGACCGAAAAAGCACAAGAGAGTGTGTACGTAGTTTACAGGTATTTAAAGTGTGGTAAGATAGTTCTATGGATGAGATATTGGTAAGTTAAAAAAATTTATTTTTCTTCTAAGTTTGTATTTTTCTTTATTTCTGAATTTGACATTATGTTTTATTTCAGAAAAAAAAAGTATATATAAGACTAGAAATGGATATTTTATCCTTTTTTTTCATAGAGAAGCAGCTTAATTGGAAGGAAAATAGAAGAATTAAAAAGCATGGATAAAGAAAGCTTAATAATCCCCCAATACTTCTATAAAAATAAAATACAAAATATAAAATGTAAAATCAAATATTATATTGTATAATTTGGCTTAGAAAATATGAAATGTCTATTAGTTGTTTTCCTTTTTAGCATTTTTTACTATTCTACTCTCATTTTACAATAACAAGAATTTCCCCTAAAACATACAAAGCCTATCTTTAATTATCTTTAATCAGACAGAAAAGTAGAATTTATAGCAGGTTGCTTAAAATTTGAAGCATGCCTTAAAGATAGTATGCATATGAATGTGTATATGTTATAAACACATATAAAATATATTTGACAAACACATAGTCATATATAAAGTTTCAAAACTGAAGGCAGAATTGGACCAGTATCTGTAATGGAGAACAATAATGACTTGAATGTTTTTGGTTTTTTTTAATTTGCACGTCCGTAGTCAACTATGATGTTTCTTTGAGTTGACATTTCCTTACTCCATTGCAGTTATTTTCAGAAATAAATGTAAGATTTTACAAATATTCTTTTTCCCCACAGGATCTCAAGATCAACATTTTTACAAAATGACAGTTGTTAAGACTAGGATTTTAAGCTAGGACATGATTATATTTCCTAATTATTTGATAAAATCTTAAATAAGTATTTTTGATTATGAACTTTAGTCCAAATTTAATATTTGGCACAATTCAGATCAGCTTGCTATATTAATCGTAGTTTATTAGCTTTTCTGTTACTTAAAGAATAAGAACATGCTTATAATAGCCTTTTAACAAATTGTTGCCTTTTTAAAATAAATTATACTTGCATATGAAAATAAAACATGAAGCCAATAATAGTCCTTGTAACCCTATGGTTGGTTCTGTTTATTGTCTATGTACCATTTTGCTACCTGTTACATTGAATTGCTTTGAAATAAAGAATAAAATTATTTCTGATGATGAAAACTCTTGGTGTTCTTTGTCAAAATTTCATTGTTTCTAGACAAATTATATATATATATGCATTTTATTTATTTTTTATTTAGGGGCTTTTAAAATATTTTTTCCCCGATTTTTTTTTTAATTGTACTTAAGGTGAAGATTTACAGAACAAATAGTTTCTCACCAAACAGTCAGTACACATATGGTTTTATGAGATTGGTTAACAATGCCACGACATGTCAACCCTCTCCCTTCTCAACCTTTTTTTTTTTTTGGTGAAAATATACATAGCTAAAGATACACCATTTCAAAAATTTCTACATGCACAATTCAGTGACATTGATTACGTTCTTCCACTTGTGCTGCTATTCTCACTTTAGATTA
>NW_004444031.1:892756-893670 GCF_000243295.1 Trichechus manatus latirostris
ATTTGAATTCCCTATCAGGTAGTTCTAGTGCCTTTTCTTCTACTGGAAAGTCATCTGGTGTTTTATTTTGGATGACTATTGGAACCATCCTGTCCTGTTTTTGTAAATGTTTTGATATTGTCTGCTGTATTCGGGGCATTCAGTAGTTATTTTTCTCATTTATTGATTGTAGATTTGTTTGTTTCATCCTGCTTTTTTTTTTTTAATTATTATTTGGCTATGTCTGAGCAGGCAGGCTGCGAGTTCTTTGTTGCTTGCTCCTCTGTGGGCATGATACTTTTCACCTCCTTCTCCAATTGGCAGGGCCAGCCTCTTAGGTATGATACAGCAGGGGAGGTCAAGCTGAAGAAGAGTTGCTGGGGTGGGTTGTTTGTGGCACTTACTACAGCCACCAGGGTGGGTCAGTAATCAGTGCAGAGCAGGTTCTGGTAGGCCATGCCTGTGCTGTTTGGTGGTGTGATGTTAAGCACATGGTGCAGGTAGGCAGGATGGAATGGGGAGATTGTGATGTGTGGAGCTAAGATGGGTATGGGAGAGAGGAGTGAGGAACAGGGGCCAAAAACTACAAACAAACAAAAAAGAGTGCTAGGGGAGCTTACTGTTGGAGTGGAGAGATGAGAGACTATGAAATGGAAAAAAAACAATAAGGGTATGAGGAAGAAAAAAAAAGAAAAGAATGAATAAATAAAAATAAGAAAGAAAAAAGAAAAGAAAATCTCCTGGGGATCCCACCAGTGCAGCTATGAGGTCTGGGGAAGTTGTTCCCAGGTGTTGAAGTACAGCCTGGTTAGAAGGCATAGAGGTGTCACGCAGTGCCAGGTATTCAGGGGACAGGAAGAGAAGGAAGATATAGGGAGACAAGAAAGTGAATAATGAAGAAAGACAAAAAAGAAAAAAGAAGAAAAACAAAATTT
>NW_004444031.1:893773-960663 GCF_000243295.1 Trichechus manatus latirostris
CTGCGCAAGTTGAGGGGTTAGGTCCCAAGCTGCGCAGCACTGCCCGGCCAGAACAGGCTCCCAACTTGAGAAAAGAAAACGAACACAAACAAACAATTCAGAACAAACAAACAAACCAAAAAAAAAGCCCCGGGATCCCATCAGTGTGGCAGCACGGACTGGGAAGCAGTTCCACACCCAAGCGGAGATCCACAGCCCCTCAGGAAGAAGCAAAGATGATGCACGGAGCCAGGTATTTGATCGAAAGGAGGGGGAGGTGGTGAGAGGTAAGGAAGAAATCAAAAGAAGTGGAAAAAAGCAACACCAGCAGCCAACAAATGGCACTCAGGGAGTCGGCCAGTGCGGGTGGGTGGAATCCAAGCAGCTGGTGCTTCCTGGCCAAGAGACTGTGGCCACAGGAAGCAGAGAAGGCAGAGTGGAGGTGAAGAAGAGTAGGGGGTGGGAAAGCATATATTGTTGGTTACCGGTTATTCTGTCTCCTGCTGGAAGCTCTGAGAAGCTGCTTTCTCATACCCCCGTTCGCTGATCTACAGTAAGAGTCCAAAATGGTGGATCCGTGCTGCATTAGCCCATAGGGGACCTCTGCATGTATATCTTCTCGCTCTCTGTTCTCTGTCAGTTTCTTATTCCATTTGGTGCTTGGCTGAGTTCTTTATCTCTTCATTTGATGTTTAGGGTTTCAGGATTGCTGTTTTCTCTGTTTGACTTAGTTTTTCTGATCTTTGCTGTGGAGGGATGGCGTGGTGCTTCTGCCTAGAGTGCCATGTTGCCGGAAGTCTGTAGACAAATTATATTTTTAGTGAAACTGTCAAATTTATTACTTTAATATTTCAAAATTGAAATATGAAGATAATTTCACTGGAAAAAATAGTCACAAATAAGTTGCTATTGAATTTCTTATTAATATAATAGAGTTTAAATAATTAAATTGTAGGAAAGGAAAAGGTAGGAAGGAAGGCAGAGAGAAGGAGAGAAAGGAGGGGATGTACAGAGGAAAGAAAGGGAATTCAAAAAAGAAAATGAAAGAGAAAAAGGAAGTGGGGGAAAAACTAATATAGGTACTAGAAGAAGATTTTGTTTGTTTTTGTTTACAAAATAGTGAATAATGACCTCAATACAGTAATCTAAAGGCACAAAAGCACTGGTTAGAGAAAAGAAAAATAATTTTAAATGCAAAAGTAGACTACTGGTTCCAGGCAAGTGGAGTATACAGACTTTTCCCTATTCTTCCCGCTAAGTACAGCTAAAAATGCTGGACATTATATATGAAACAAACAAGAAAACTCTAGAAAGTGGAGAGAATAAAGAAGACTGACTAGAGAACCAGGCCTTGAGGAAGAGCATGGTGGTGAATTCCCTGGGTTTTCTTTTTGCCTCCTTTACATCCTAGACTGGTTGCTTGGAGACACCAACGGGCACAGACAAAAGAGTCCTGAGAAAAACCTGATCTCTCATTCAAAAGGACTGGCTCCTGCAGCATTTGCAGCTTCCTTAGAACAAGACTACTGATGCTCCTGAGTGTGGACAGCTTCTCCAAAAAAAGGGCTCTTAGAATAGGTAGTGGTCAGTATACCCATTACCCAGCAACTTCCCTCAGGGGGATGCTTGCCCATAAGCAGATTTTCCTGGAACCCTAGAGGGTGACTTTCCAGCAAGTTCCACCAGCACAGCACCACAGTGACTTCTCTGCCATTCTCTGAGCCATAGCTATGCCATCTCCAACAAAGTCTGGATTTCAGCCCTGGGACACTATTTCTTGGATACTCTATTTCATCCCCAAAGATAATGGATGTTCCTTGTATCTGCTATTCCTGTATTATTTTAAAGTCCTCTTCTAGCCGATCTGCCACACTTTAATGCTATATTAATAATTCTTTATATTAAAGTTTCTCTGTTGGAATTACTGTGTGGTTTCTCCCTCCAGATTGGACCTTGGCTGATATGTGATTCACAAATCAGCAGTTCTCAGTCTGAGATAATGGTGTATGAGATCTCTCTAGGACTGCAAATCCAAGGACTTAGGGCATATTCAACACATTAAATATCAACTGCTGGCAAACTTTTCAGACAGACAATGCACTCACCCTGTGGAGCATGAGACCATATTTACTTCGTTTTGATCATCTCTACTATTTTTACAAGACTGCTCCCAGTCTATTTGATTTTGTGGAACAGGCCAGCTTTAGTTATGATAGATCAATCTAAGCTTAGAGCAAATGGTTCTTTAAAACAGGTATTTAGTTTATAATTAAGCTATATGTACTAACTTATTATTCAGTGGCATTGTATTTTATTACTTATGTCTAAAAATGTTTCAGGCCAATGATCTGTCTTTCTGAAGATAAGCTATAGCAGGGATTTTTAACAAATTGTACTATAATCAAATCCCAAAGAAATATAGTTCCATACAAAATTTTTATTTTCCTTTTTTGCTATCTTTATATAATATCTGTTACATTTTATGTGATACCAGGCTAGGTATATTTTCACTTGAAAATTAAGTACAATTCCAAAAGAAAACATTTTTAAACTGAGAGGCTGCCACTCCATGATCTTTTTGTTATTTATGTTCATGTAGAATCAGAAAGCTTGATTGGGTCGTGCTATGGACTTAATTGTGTTCCCCAAAAAGAAACGTGGCAGTCCTAACCCCCATACCTGTAAAAATAATCCTGTTTGGAAATAGGGATTATCTTTTGTTATTTTAATGAGCTCTTATCAGAGTAGGGTGAGTCCTAAACCTAATCTCTTCTGAGTGGTATCTTATAAAGAGAGCAGAATTGACATAGACACGCACAAGGAGGAGACAGAGTCCATGTGAGAATCAGTCTAAAAGCAAAGGAACGGCAAGGATTGCAGGCAGAGGAATTCCAAGGACTTCTGGCAGACACCAGAAACTAGGGGAGAGGCCCTCAGAAGAAGATGACACGACCAAACTCTGGTATTTATCATTATTGCAGCACTAGGTACCTAATACAGGTCATCGCGATGCAAAGATGTACTTTCTTCTCTGAACACTCTCAACTTGCAAAAGGCAGTGCCTATGGGACCACTGTTGTCACTAGACCTGAAGGAGGTACTGAAGTTGGGTTGTCAATATCCTGCATGGTCATATATGCACACTTAATTTATACATGACTAAAGTAATACTTCTATAGTTATAAGTACTTTTTATTGCTGCTTATTGTTATATTGCAAAAATTACACCACTTTGCATCAAATGTAATGTAATGGATTGCAAATTTTAATAGAGAGCACAGAATGAGACCCCAAAATATCTGTTAATTTATCACATGATCTCACAAAGAAACTGACACTTTGTCATAATATATCAGGCAGAACAGGTTTGACTCTACTGCTGTGGTAGATAAACACCACAATCTCAGTGGCTCAATACAGTTAAAATTTATTTTTAACTGGAATAATGCCCAATGCATAAATTATCTAAAGTCTTAGGATAAAAGATTTTATAACTACCCATCCAAGTGAATAATATAAATATAGAAATAACTGAAGTAATAAAAACATTTATTACCTTTTCTGAGAATTCAGTTCTGGAAATAAAATAAGGAGAAAACAAGAACTACTAAAAAATACTTCAATTTTACATGTTTTGGGCCAACAAATGATTTGATTTTAAAAAATACTGTTTTATAATTATTATTTTTTAATGAAGACTAATTGATTTTTAATGTTTTGGGTGAATAGCATGTATGAAATGAGTATGAAATTACTGACAATTACCCTGGAAAACATGTTGCTAAAGACAAGAAGCTGTGTTTGATTTATTATGTCTAACTGAAGGAAGGAACTTCTTTCTTTTTTTAATTACTCAAAGTCCTCCAAATCATTGTGGACAATTCTCATTTCTCTTGAGTGAAATCAGGATTTTTCTTTATGTATGGAATTTAATTTGAAGCAAAAAGAGCAAAATACTAAATTAGCAGAGGAAGCAATGGTTCTTTTATCACTTTGGAAAATAAATATGTCAGGGCACGGATTTTCAAAACAAGAAACCTATCTTGAAAAATTCTACGTATTTACCAATACGGTTGTGACACTTATTAGACAGTACTAAAAGTTTAAAACTCTTGAGAAAGTAATTTTATTTTTATAGAAAGTCATTTTGGGGTCATGATTTTTTTTTCCTTTTCTTTGAGTTTGCTGAAATATTGACATTTATCTACTGCAAATAACAAACTATTAAAAGCGTATTATTAAGAATCTGTCAGAGCTTTTTCGCAATGGGTTAGCCGCCAGAACGCAGGTGTTGGTGAAAACTATCGAAAAGTCTAAGCCAAAGTGGGAAAGGAAAAGACCCATATCGATGTTGTTACTGGAAACGTAGATTCGGGCAAGTCTACCACTACTGGTCACCTCATCTACACATGTGGTGGGTTTGACAAAAGAATCATTGAATAATTTGAGAAGGAAGCTGCTGATATGGGAAAGGTATCCTTCAAGTATGCCTGGGTCTTGGTTAAACTGAAAACTGAACGTGAGCGAGGCATTATCATAAATATATCCCTGTGGAAATTTGAGACCAGCAAATATTATGTGACTATCATTAATGCCCCAGGACACAGAGATTTTATCAAAAACGTGATTACAGGAACATTACAGGCTGACTGTGCTGTCCTGATTGTTTCTGCTGATGTTGGTGAATTTGAAGCTGCTATCTCCAAGAACGGGCAGACTCATGAGCATGCCCTTCTAGCTTACACAATGGGTGTGGAACAACTAATTGTTGGTGTTAACAAAATGGATTCCACTGAGCCACCCTACAACCAGAAGAGATATGAGGAAATCATTACAGAAGTCAGCACCCATATTAAGAAAATTGGCTACAACCCTGACACAGTTAGCATTTGTGCCAATTTCTGGTTGGAATGGTGACAACATGCTGGAGCCAAGTGCCAAGCCTGGTTCGAGGGATGGAAAGTCACCTATAAGGATGACAATGTCAGTGGAATGACACTGCTTGAAGGTCTGGATTGGATCCTGCCACCAATTCGTCCAAATGAAAAGTCCCTGGGTCTGTCTCTCCAGGATGTCTACAAAATTGGTGGTATTGGCACCGCCCTTGTAGGCAGAGTGGAGACTACTGTTCACAAGCCAGGCGTGGTGGTCACCTTCACTCCAGTCAATGACACCACTGAAGTAAAGTCTGCTGAAATGCACCATGAAGCTTTGAGCGAAGCTCTGCCTGGGGCAATGTAGATTTCAATGTCAAGAATGCTGTCAAATATGTTTGTCCTGGCAATGTGGCTAGTGATAGCAAAAATGACCCACCAGTGGAAGCAGCTGGCTTCACTGCTCAGGTGATCATGCTGAACCAGTCAGGCCAAATCAGTACTGGCTATGCACCTGTGCTGGATTGTCACACAGCTCACATTGCTTGTAAATTTGCTGAGCCCAAAGAGGAGACTGATCGCCGTTCTGGTAAGAAGCTAGAAAACCAAAACCAAAACCCTGTTCCATCAAGTAGATTCTGACTCATAGCAACCATATAGGACAGAGTAGAACTGCCGCATAGGGTTTCCAAGGAGCTCCTGGTGGATTCATACTGCCGACCTTTTGGTTAGCAGCCACAACTCTTAACCACTATGCCACCAGGGATTCCAAGAAGCTGGGAGATGGCCCCAAATTCTTGAAGTCCGGTGATGCTGTCGTTGTTGACATGGTTCTTGGCAAACCCATGTGTGTTGAGAGCTTCTCTGTCCTCTGGGTGGTTTTGCTGTTTGTGATATGAGAGACAGTTGCTGTGGGTATCATCAAGGCAGTGGACAAAAATGTTGCTGGAGCTGGCAAGGTCACCAAGTCTGCTCAGAAAGCTCAGAAGGCTAAATGAACGTTACCCATAACACCTGTCACCCCAGTCTTAATTAGTGGTGGAAGAACAGTCTCAGAGCTGTTTGTCTCAATTGGCCATTTAAGTTTAATACCAAAAGACTGGTTAATGATAACAATGCATCGTAAAACCTTCAGAAGGATAGGAATGTTTTGTGGACCATTTGTTTCTTTTTTGTGTGTGACAATTTTAAGTTATTAGTTTCTAAAATCAGTATTTTTTCAATGGAAACAACTTGACCAAAAATCTCTCACAGAATTTTGGGACCCATTAAAACAAAGTTTAATAAGAAAACTGTGTGTCTTCTTCTGGTCAACACTGAGACTTTCTAGGTCTGTTTTCTCTGCTGAAACTATTCGGGGTTAACTGAAATGCCTCATGCAGCAATTAAGCGTTTTTTTTCACCTATCTAAGGGGAGGGGTCTTTAAGGACTTGGTGAAAAAGCAATGGGAGTAGAGTTTGTTGCAACACTTAATATTGGATAGGACAGAAAAGCAAAAGTAACTAATAATATTTATATATAAGCTGCCTTGTAAGAAGGCTAAATTCTGTCAAAGGCTATATTACATATAGAATTTAGTTTTGTGTAGTATTACTGAGTGAGTTTGTTATAATTTCATCAATTTCCCACTTTTTGAAATGTACATTCTCACATTTACAAATAATGCAGTAGTTAGAACCTAAACTGAGATTTAAGTAGTACTGAGGAGTGCACTGCTTCTAAGACAATTGTATCTAGGTTATAGGAAAAATAAAGTTAAAAGATACTGGGGGAAAAAAAAAAGAGTCTGTAAGAGGAAAATCTTAGTATATAAAGAGTTCCTATAACATTTGCAAAGTTTGTCTTAAACAGCCATTACTAAATGGTATTTACAAGATTTGCCCTGCCTCATAATTATTTGGACTTTCAGAGCAATTTTTCAATATTAAAAGAATCAGACTTCTCTGACATCTTTCAATATTCCCTAACACCATCTTTTCATTTACTCCTTTATATAAAGCAGCCACCAAAGCAATTACTGAATTCAGATAACCTTGAAGTAACTTAGTGAACTAATTTAACATCTTTTTGTATCATAGATAGAAGACAATTTTCATCTGAGTCTCAAATCAATTGTTTTTTGTAGCTCTTCCAATATCATCACAGAATAAACTACAGGATATAGATGATTATCGATGGTAAGTAATTTGTTTTGTGTATACAGTATTGATCATGTCTCTAGACATATCTGTGTTATAATTGCCACATCTTACACTCTGCTATGGCACACTACATTCACTTTTAAAGAGGCAGTTACTTAGCCCTGGGTCATTCAGAAATTAAATGGTAGGGCATTTTGGTCAAGTAGAAAACTGGTCAACCAGTATCAACTCTGATTTGGTGTCATGGCAGAGATGGTGCTCTATGGGCCACTAATGATAAAGTTGTGCTTGTGTTCATTGCTTGCCTACCAACTTGATGCAAAAGCTTGCTTAAAGAAGGCTCTGCTGACAGGAGTATGTGTCAGACTTACTCTTGAGCAAGGACTCATACCAACTGGCTCTGTCAAAGGCCCTGAGAAGCTTGACACCACTGGCCTTGGTGCCTGGGTAATGAAATCAGAAAATGATGTTTGTAGGGGAAAATTGTTGTAGATATGAACAATAGATAACAGACTCTTAGTTTACTCCAGGGCTACCCCAATAAGTCTCCTAAATCCAATCTTGCACTCCTCCATTCCTTTCTCCAAACTGGTCAGAAACTTTTTTCAAAAATTTAAGTTGATTCTTAATTAAAATCATCCAAAGTTTTCTCATTAGTCTTACAAAAAGACCAAAATAATTAGCAGGCCTAATAGGTATAATCTGATTCATGCTTTTACCTCTTCCATCTCCCCTCTTGTTCGCAATGTTCCACTTACAATGAATTCTTTTCACTTTTTCAAATATGCCACATGCTCTTTCCCTAATGAACACTATACTCGTGCTATTTCCTCTGCCTCAAATTATTTTCCCCTAGCTTTGGCTATCTAACTCCTACTCAATCCACTACTCATTCAGTTATGCAAAAATACTTATTGAGAGCCATACTTGAACAGAATCATAAAAAACACTTCCTTAAGGAAGGCGTCAGAATGTGTCCTCTAATAATAATAAACAAATAAAGATTCCCCATTCATATGCCCCCATAATATCCCGTACTTTCTCATTACCCCTTGCGTCGACTTGTACTTATGTTATTATTAGTAGTATGATTAAGTATTTGATAATAGGTAAGAAACAAACTTTTAAAACCGGGTTACAGAATTCCTCTCAGGGAGAGAATGTACCTGCCATTGAAAAACCAAACCCATTGCCGTCCAATCGATTCAGACTCATAGGAATACACTACTGGTCATGTTTGGCTAAAAGGGAAACTTCTATGGAAACAACCTGAATGGGCTGGGGCTAGACAAATGATATTTCAACTAGCCTACACAGGAAGATGACAGGAGATTTGGAGAGAAGAAAAAGTATTGTCTATCGAGGAGGAATTAAGAGAAGGAAGGTCTAAGCAACGTATGTCAGGTGGCAGATGAGTAGAGAAGTGAGCTGGGAGAAGCTTTGCATGGAGAAGTTTTCAGTGCTGGAGGTGATAAGATGACTTTTTATGAAAAGGGTATCTGATATTTGTTTTAATTTTTTTTTGCTGTGTTATACGTCAATGTATGTGCTCCTTCCTCCCTCATTGACACAAATCTTCGATAAATTCTGTTACTTCAAGAACCTTATTGTGTTGAGTCAATGATGAAAAATGAATTTGTTCAGGGCTATAGCTGTCAGTGAATAATTGATATGTACAATGGGGTATTTTCTTAAGCTTTATTACTTAGACAGTAATTGAGATGGAGAAGAAAGGGTAAAATGTCCTTTGTCCCCTGGTGGGTTGACCTAGAGATCTGTTCCATGCCTGTATAGCCCCATAAATATGTCATGAGTATTGGGAACAAAGGGGCAAAGGGCCCTGAGGCTTATATGGTTGGGAAGGAGAGGGATCTAGAGGGGTCTACATGTAAAGGAAAAGGGAAAGGGGAGGAAGAGGAAGGCTCCTTGAAATAGTCTGGCCTCAAGATATGTGACTGTCTGTGGTCAGTTTGATGGTGTCAAAGGAAAAAAAAAAATTACCTCCCCTTCTGGGGTCTAAGATTATATCTTGCCAGCATACAATTACATAATCGCGTACCTACAGGAAAACTTATAGCTAAAGCACTAGGGGAGGGGACCTCCTTCCCTAGGGTACATTCTTTCAGTATAAGTGTCATGTAGGTGGTAGGGGGAGAAACTGCTTTGTCCATGACTTGTCTAATTGATACTTGGAGAACAAAGTGTCTGCATAGTGTTCAACAATAAAATGAACTGTGGCTTGAGAAAAAGATAATAGTCGTGAGGAGGAAGACATGGCACAAAAAACCAAAACAAAAAAAAAAAAACCCAATACCAGGTGATTCAGTATCCGACTTGAGACAATGTCATTTTCTTCTCATGTAAGAATAATTCCTGAAGGGGAAATGGAGGACTTGATAATTAAGTTGCATTTGTTTAATGTTTGTTTTCCTTGATAGACTCTACACTTTCCAAAGTCACGGTATATAACTCTATCCCTGTACCCCTCACCCTTGGATTGTTGATCTTTGAAAATATTTGTTGACTAACAGGTTTTATCTTATAAACTCTAGATACCTCGTAATATTCAATGACTCATAAAATATGTCTTGTAAACTAATCGTATTCTGTTGGCCCACACATTATTTAAGGAATGCGAATTTCTAATTTTTTATGCTTATGTATGGATATGTGCCAGAGCATAGAGAGAAAAGAAATGCATGAACGAGTAGGAATGGGGGAGAAAAGGTAAGAACATTCTTTTACTTTAGAAGTTTTTTTTCCTACTCAAAGCCACAAACTACAGCTTAGATAACAAAGATGGATCAATCCGGTGATACTGATGCCATTATGTAGAAAGGGTAATGACTGAATTCAAAATCTATTTGCTCAGTCCTAAAATGAAAGAAATTACTAATGCGCATGGGCAGAATAAAGTCAACAAGAGCAGGGGATGCAAATCTCATGAATTTTGCATACGTGTTTCCTTTGTTCTCTTTCTATCTCAATTTCTGTGTGAGTGAGTGTTTTTGATTATATATATAGCTGATCCTAGCAAAGGAAAAAGGAACCCTGACGGTGCAACAGTTAAGCGCTCAGATGTTAACCGAAAGGTTGGCATTCAAATCCACCCAGTGGCTCTGCAAAAGAAAAGACCTGACAATCTGCTCCAGTAAAGATTCCAGCCTAGAAAACCCTGTGGAGCAGTTCTACCCTGTTACACGGGGTTGCTATGAGTTGGAATCGACTTGACTGGCACCCAACAACAACAGCAAAGAAAAAGCTGGTAAAGCAGACTTCAGAAAAGTCAGGAACATTTCCATAATACAAAAAGTGACTAAAAAAAAAAAAAAAATTCAAGCTTTTGCTCATTTGTGCCACTACTCTCAAGGTTCAAATTCCTAGGGCTGAAAGACTGTGTAGGCTTTTTTCCAGTACAATGCAACTAAACACCATCTTCCCTGCAGTGCTCATTTTGTGTATGTGTTGCATGTGTGTGTGTGAATATGTATGTGTCTATGACTATTCAATATCTGCCCTTCCTATTTCAGAGTGATTCTTCATTGTTTGTAGAATTAGCGGGATGCCCTTCCCTGCCTCCACTATGAAAAATAAAGGTAGAAGTTCTCCACTGTGCCAATTCCTGTGATCTACTCTTGCCCACACCTCAGATTTCAATCAAGAGCTGATAAGGTGAAGGTGAAGGTGAAGGAGTGGTCAGAACTGATTTGTTCTGCCTTACAAAAGCATCTGTGATGCCCAACAAAATGGAGTGTCTCGCAAGTATTGTAGTGTATAATACTATTATTCTGGCTACATTATTTTTACCTTCCAAACTTCAAGAACCTCACTGACTCTTCCCTGTTTTCCAAGCCTGTTTCTTTACCCTCTTGTTGGTAGTGAAAGTCCGAATGTAGTGCAAGTCCCAATATTTGTCTAAAAACCCTCTTCTACATAGAGGAAACGTGGTTTTGTCAGTTATGAACAAGTATGGTAGATAGTTTGCAAAAAGAGCCACAACAATTCTCCTTTTTGATTCACTCAATCCTATATTGACTCTAGGTTTGGCCCTGTAAGTTGCTTTGGCTAATGGGAAAACTGCAAGTGAGATGGAAGCAGAAGTCCTGAAAAGTCTTCGTTAGACTTACCCTCTTTTGCTCTTCCTTAAGACCATGTGAACACAGTGTCAATAAGCCTGGGCTGAGGTACTGGAGGATGTGATATCACATGAAGAACAGACAAGTGGTCACAGCTGAGAACTTCTAGATCAAACAGCCTGCCAAACATATGAGTGAGGCTTTCCTAGACCACCTGACACCAGCATATCTTCCAGGTGACCACACAGATCAACCAAAATAGCCCAGATCAGAAGAAATACCAGCTAACCTACAGAATCATAAGAATTAATAAAAATTTCTTGTTTTAGGCTACTAAGTTTTGGAGTGATTTGTTATAGGGTAAAACCTAACTGACATATCATGAATTCTCTCTGATTTGTATACTCTCTTCAAAGAGACAGAACACAACGACTTTCCTAGTTAAATCATCCAGCTCCAAATCGAGGATCTCCAGTGATGTCCAATCCTTCTGTAGTTCTTCCCTCAAGTGCTAAAACCTCTAAGCCAGAAAAGCATGGCGACAATAGAAAGGAAAACAAGTATCTCTCTCTCCCTCTCTTTCTCTTCCTCTACGTGTCTCCAAAGTATATCATTACATGCAATCATGAAAAAAAAACCCTCATAACCAAAAAGGAAAAGGAAACTAACAATCCTACACATCAAAATAAAAAAGAAGGAAAACATAAAGACTCAGCAAATACAAAATCAACAACAATGAAAAAGATGAAAAGAAAATACATAAAGAAAAATGACAACACAGAAAATTAAGTGGAACAAAGAAACTGTCAACAACACAAAAAAAAAGACAACAAAATGACAGCACTAAACTCATATCTATCAATAATTACACCGAATGTAGATGGACTAAATGCACTAATGAAGAAACAGACAGTGGCAGAATGGATAAAAAAACACGATCCGTCTATACGCTGCCTACTAGAGACACACCTTAGACTCAAAGACACAGACAAACTAAAACTTAAAGGATGGAAAATACATAAAAGCAAACAAAAATCAAAAAAGAGAAGCAGTGGTGGTATTAATCTCTGACAAAATAGTCTTTAAAGCAAAATTCACCACAAAGGATAAGGAAGGACACTGTGTAATGATTAAAGGGTCAATACACCAGGAGGACATAACCATAAGAAATATTTACACACCCAATGACAGGGCTGGTGGCGAAGTGGTTGAAAGCTCGGGCTGCTAACCAAAAGATCCGCAGTTCGAATACACCAGTCGCTCCTTGGAAACCCTGTGGGGCAGTTCTACTCCGTCCTTTACGGTCGCTATCAGTCAGAATCCACTCCACAGCTCACAACAACTACTATAAACCTAAAGAAACCCTGACGGCGCAGTGGTTCAGCACTCGGCTGTTAACCAAAAGGCCAGCGGTTCCCTCCGGGGGAGTAAGATATGGCAGTCTGCTTCAGTAAAGATGACAGTCATAGAAACCCCATGAGGCAGTTCTACTCTGTCCTATAGGGTCGCTATGAGTAGGAATCACTCCAAGGCAACGAGTTTTTGGAAAGAGCTTTTGCATAGTTTTTCTATTCTCTAATACATTCTCTCTCATCCTCTGTCTCAACTGATGACCTTGCATCCTATTTCACTGACATCCATTTAAATAAAAAAAAAAAAAAAATGCCGCCGAGTGAATTCTGACTCATAGCGACCCTAGAGGGCAGGGTAGAACTGCCCCATAGGGTTTCCAAGGAGACGCTGGTGGATTTGAACTGTCTACCTTTTGATTGGAGCCTAACACACCTTAACCACTGCGACACTAGGGCTCCATTTCACTGAGATAAAAATAAAATCCAAATCTGTTGCCGTTGAGTAGATTTCGACTCATAGCGCACTATAAGACACAATAAACTGCGCCATAGAGTTTCCAAGCAGCAAGCCGGTGGATTTGAACTGCTGACTTTTTGGTTAGCAGCTGTAGTGCTTAATCACTGAGCCACCAGGGGCCTTTCGCTGAGATAGGCCTGTTAAAAATGAAGTATTTACAATATTAAATTTGTATATGAATTCATAAGCTTTATTTTACAGTTCATGAACCGGGGAATGTCTGGTCTTAAAGACAAGACTTCTGAAGTGCGGTACAGATGGAAAGACTTTTCTAAAGGCAGATAGCCCCGATTGGCTAGCTGAGATTTCTGTTCCCGGCGAGTCGACTTGTATTTCGGCTCCTGGGAAAGCTGGGCATTTACGTGAAATGAAAACTTAGGTTTCTGCTGGCTGCCTAGGGACTCAGCACAAGTGACTCCATTTTGATCCTAAATTAGTAGGTTTTCAGGCCTTTGAATAGAACTTTCCAATTATTCCTGAATGCTCTGTCAATTTCTCTTTTACAACTATTTTCCACTATTCTTTTATTTCTGCATTATATCCAATCTCTTCACTTCTACTCAAGAACATTTTTTCAGGAATTTTTTTGTTTTCATTCTCTAGGTATGCTGTTGTTCTCCTACCTTTACTTTAAAAAAAAAAAAGAGTTCTTGACTTAATTGCTTCTTCAGCTATTGACCTGTTTATTTGCTCTCATTTTACACCAAAATTTCTTAAGGAAGTTGTCCACACTCCCTGTCTACAATGCCTCCTCATTCTATTTCTGATCAACCTAGTCTTAAATCTTTGCTCTTACCACTGCATTGAAATATCCCTCGTCAAAGACTCACTTGATCTCTGCATTAAGAAATTAAAAGGTCAATATGCAGTCTTCGTCTTGACCTATCAGCAGCATTTGACACAAATGATTCCGTCTTTTTTCCATTTGTCTAACACTCTACCCTAGTTTTTCTCCTATCTCAGAGACTGTATCTGTCAGTGTTTTCCAGTGAAATATAACCAATAGGATTCATATATATATAGCGTTTGCTGACTGGGTTCACTTTAAATTTGTTATACATATATATATATATATATATATATATATATATACACACATGTGATTTATGTATATATATGTGATTTATGTGTGTGTATATATATATATATATATATAATATAGAGAGAGGAGAGAGAGGTTGAATTTCATGCAATCGTGGGCTATTATTGCTAGGTGCCGTTGAATCGATTCTGACTCAGTGACCCTATGTACAACAGACTGAAACACTGCCCGGTACTGTGCCATCCTCACAATTGTTGTGGGGCCTGGCAAAAACCTGAAATCTGTAGGGCAGGCTGGCAGGCTGGAAACTCAGTAGAAGTTGATGCTGTATCTTGAGCCCCAAATCTACAAGGCCAGCTATGAGACTGGAAACTCGGCAAGAGTTAACCCTGAAGTCTTGAGGCAGAATTTCTCCTTTTTTGGAAAGGCTCAGATTTTGCTCTTAATACCTTCCAATTGATTGGATGAGGCTCATCCACATTATGGAAGGTAATATCATTTACTTAAAGTTAATAGATTGTAGATGTTAATCAAATCCGCAAAATACCTTCACAGAAACACCTACGTTAGAGTTGAATAAGTAACTGGGTACTATAGCATAGTCAAGTTGACACCTAAAATGGACTATCAAACTGGTCCCTCCTTCTAAAACTTCGTTCTTTCCAGCTGTATCATCAGGGTGAAAAACTCTTTTTACTTAGTTCCAGAATGAAACACTTTAGGAATAACTCTGATGTGAATGACTTGGATCATGTTCTCATCCCTAAAACCCTTATTTGTTAAGAGTTGGAATGGAGTTCTTCAAAAGAGGAAAAGTGCTCTATGCAGAAGTGAAGGATGCTGGACAGACATGCAATATGTTCTAAAAGAAAAGAGTGTTCCTAGGATTACAGAGAAAATTTAAATCTAGTGAAATACAATGGGAAATATTACAATTGGATTGATAAACCCAAATTTTGTCTTTACAATATTTTTCAATAATGATGTAGATATAAGTGTGATAACAACAATAATTTCAAATTAGAAATGAGTGGTATTTTTGAGGTACTTGTAACAACTGTAATATGATATGAAAATATGTGATTTCTCTTTGTTAAGAGCTATAGGAACTGCCAGTAAAACTGTCTGTGATTCTTCTTGTTACAAGCTATAGGAACTGCCAATAAAACTCGTTTGTTACCTACATTTGTTAGAATATAATTTTCAAAAAAGTAAAGTCATCAGTGTCACGTAAATATAACATGAACAAAGATATTATTCAAAAAATTAATGAGGGAACCAGTACGATGTTACAAACAGTTCAAAATGCATCTGAGAAGCTAGGTTATTTACAAGAGAATATGATTGCTGAGTTAGATGGAAAACTGGTTATTGCTGAATGTCTTAGTTATACAGTGCTGCTATAACAGAAGTAGCACAAGTGGATGGCTTTAACAAAGAGAAATTTATTCTCTCACAGTCTAGTAGGCTTAAAGTCCAAATTTCAGGGTTCCAGCTCCAGGGGAAGGCTTCATCTCTCTGTTGACTCTGGAGGAAGGTCCTTGTCATCAATCTTTCCCTGGTCAAGGAGCTTCTCAGCACGGTGATATGAGGTCCCCATGTCTCTCTGCTCTTCTCTCTTTTCTATCTCAAAAAAGATTGGCTTAAGGCACAATCTAATCTTGTAGATTGAGTCTAGCCTCATTAACATAACTGCCATTAATTCCAACAAATTAACATCATAGAGATAGGATTTACAACACATAGGAAAATCACATCAGATGACAAAATTGTGGACGATCACACAATACTGGGAATTATGGCCTAGCCAAATTGATACACATATTTTTGGGGGACACAATTCAATCCATGTCAGTGAACGGGGCCATAAATCCTGGTGGCACAGTGGTTAAGAACTCAGCTGCTAATCTAGAGGTCAGCAGTTCAAATTTACCAGCTGCTCCTTGGAAACCCTATGGGGCAGTTTACTCTGTCCTACAGGGTCATTATGAGACAGAATTGACTCAATGGCAACAGATTTTTTGGTATTCCACTGCACAGAGATTATTTACTTCTCTATAAGATAAAAATCTACTAGTAAAAAATTTACAATTGAAGCCTGGGAGTCTAAAGCAAACTAAGAACATTCCTCTATTGTGAGGTTGACATTAATTTTACACAAAGAATTTGGTCTTTGTCTTTGGTTCCTGAGAGAATGCAGCTGCACAGCTGCTATTCCATAAAATGACTCCACAAAGAATAAAACAAAGAAATAAGGAAAAAAAAGAAATAAAGAAAATATGACATTTGACACTTAGAGATGTTGGAACAACTACCGTCAGAAACTCGACACATGACCATGACATGTTAACACTGGTTCAGATCTGGATTTGTCATATTCCCAGGTGATAACAGTTTGTCCCCTGTAGGGCAAAGGAATAACCAAATGGGTTACTGTGAACAGAAACCAGTATACTTTCCTATTCCTGTACTAAGAAATTTTGACCCAACGCCACTTTCCTGTTCTATGCTAAGACACTCTAGTACATAGCATACCTTCCCTTTTTGTGTGTTAAACAATATTAAGCTTATGCAAAAATAATTTAGCTTCTTGCTTCATCAAATGCTTACATGTCAAAGATAAGGCTATGAACCAACCAAGAGTTTACTTACCAAGATTGTTGGTGTCAGTTGCTGCAGACTTCTTTTCAATATTCATTTCAAGACTCATACCTCTCTGCACTCAGCAATGCAAGCTATTATGCATAATTGTTACCAATCTAAATCAGTTCCCTGCCTTGCAAGACCACACTAATATCATCAAGCTCAGCCCTAAAAACGTGCCTTCCCCCTTCTGGGACATACTCAGTCTCTGTCAAAATAGTGTTCTCACTTGCTGTAGTAAGTCTGATAAACTTAGGTTTGCTTGCTTAAAATCAACATAATTTTTTCTCATGGACATTTTGGGAGGCCAATAGCTGACAGAACAAAGTTAACTTCCTTCACCTTGTTTTCCTTACCTTATCTGCTAATACATGTTAGTCATGTTACTCTAAGTTTTCTTCTGTTCCTTTATCATAACTTTAAATAATACAGAGACATTCTTATATCTTGCTTTGCCAGATTAAGTATCTTTTGAATCCCTATTAATAAAGACATGGAGATAAATGTGTACGTATTTTCTTATTTATACTTCCTATTTTTAATTTTTCTTTTTATATTTGTCTACATTTATAATATTTATCTTCCTGCAGTTGCATAAGCTTCATCTTAGAATTAAATCCTTATTAGCAGTGAGTAAAATCACTTTACCATGGTTTTTCTGATGGTTTTTTGATGTGTGGATTTTTTTTAAACATAGGATAATTTTAATGCAGAATAATTTTTCTTTTACTTTTGGGCTCACCACGTGTGTTAAGGATCATTGGTACTCATCCATTCTTGAGAATATTAGCTATTGCCTTTAGATTTGAATGACAGGTTCAGTGGATTCTATAGTAAACATTAGCACATTGCTCTTTATTTTGCACGGAACATTGTGGAAATTGCTCTATTGCATTCTGGCAATGGATGTGTCAATGCAAAATGTCTGGAAGCCTGGGACCAGCCTGATAATGTTTTTAAACTTGATTTGTAAGGGACATGATATTTATGCTAGGGTGTCTGAAAAATCCTTTATCTTTGAAGTTCAGTAACTTCATTAGCATATGTCTGGGTATTTATTGTTCTATATCAATTCTTTTCATGAAACACTGTGCCCTTTCAATTAACAGATTTGTTTTTTCCTTTCCTTTAGAAAAAATGTTATATTACCATATGAATACTTTTCTGTTCTATTTTAATTTTTTTTCTATTCTCCACATCAAGGAGTGGAATTATTCCTATGTGCAACATATTTTCTGTTATGTATTTTACTTTTTCTTCTTTCTTATATATTTAATTTCTTTACAATTTTTTTCTGCATTCAAAGTGATTTTTCTTAGACTTTCTTCTACGTCACTAAGGCAGTTTTTAATTGTGTCTCTACTTATCGTTTCCTTTCTATTTACTTATTATTTGTAATTTCTTTTGGTTCTCAATTAATTTTTTCTACTACAGTCTTACTTTTTTATGTAATGCTTTCAACAATTTACTTTTTAAACAAATCTCATTTCATACATGTTTTCATTAAAAGTTCCTATAATGAGCTTTTCCAGGTATATCTTTTTTGTTACAGCTGATGGTTCTTTCTAGATTAGATTATTTGACGGTCTTTTGCAGGCTGCATTTGCTTCATCTCTCCCTCCTTTCTTCCTCAAGCATGTTCATCATTGTCATATTCTTGTCCTCTTTTTAGTTCTTTCTTTGCGTCTTTTCTTTTGCTTTTTCCTCATCTTGCTTGTTTCCATTCCCTGTCTTCCTTCTTCTTTTTCCTTCTGCTGTGTGTTTACATTGTGTCCATTCTATTTATTCTTATTCATGGTTAATGTAAGTTTGTTAAGATTTCCTGTCTGCTCCGATACAGAGTGGGTTAATTCTTCATGACAGTTTTCCACCCATTCTAAGATATGATTGATTTATTCTCACAGATAACATGTAAGAGCCTTTATAAGTCCTCTAGCTTGAAGACATGGGAAGGACAGGAGGTTAACTAAGCCTCTATGCTATACACTTTTGCTCATTGAACCTAGACTCTGCCCTCCGTTGTGCTAAATAATAATATAAATAATAAAATAATACTTTCTATAAGGGTTCACATTTATGAAGATTTGCTATACCAACTCAAGCCTATTCTCTTCCCTTGAGACTGAGGAGGTTTCTCTGATGGGAAAACCAATTATCAACTATATCAACTACGACTGATAGATCAAATATGATTAAGACCGAGAATTGACCATTGGATTTAGCTATGTAGATGTCATGGGTCACCTTGACAGAGCAATTTCAGTGCGTCTTCTCTCCCTTGAAACACTTGTTCTCTTGGATTATAGGACACTAAGAATCCTCAAAACTGGACCAATAAGCAACATCATGATTTATGGAGAAAAGATTGAAGTTGTCAAGGATTTCATTTTACTTGGATCCACAATCAACACTCATGGAAGCAGCAGTCAAGAAATCAAACAACGCATTGCAGTGGGAAAATCTGCTGCAAAAGACCTCTTTAAAGTGTTAAAAAGCAAAGAAGTCACCTTGAAGACTAAGGTGCACCTGACCCAAGCCATGGTGTTTTCAATTGCCTCATATGCATGTGAAAGCTGGAAAATGAATAAAGAAGACCGAGGAAAAACTGACGCCTTTGAATTGTGTTGGTGAAGAATTTTGAATATACCATGTACTGCCAAAAGAATGAACAAATCTGTCTTGGAAGAAGTACAGAGAGAATATTCCTTAGAAGCAAGGATGGGGAGACTTTGTCTTACATACTCTGGACATGTTATCAGGAGGGATTAGTCCCTGGAGAAGAACATCATGCTTGGTAAAGTAGAGGGTCAGCAAAAAAAAGAAAGACCCTCAACGAGATCAATTGACACTGTGGCTGAAACAGTGGGCTAAAGTATAACAACGATTGTGAAAATGGTGAAGGACTAGGCAGTGTTTCATTTTATTGTACGTAGGGTCGCTGTGAGTCAGAACCTACTTAATGACACCTGACAACAACAACAACAAGAACCTTCTAGTTTTCTGTACCTCTGTGACCACCACGTCTCAATTTCCTTTCCTGATTTTTCCTCATCTCTCCCACCTTTTAAATTTGGGGTGCCTCAGAGCTTGGTCCTTAGACCTTTTCTTCTTAGTGACACATAATCTCTTTGGTGATCTTATACATTCATACAACTTCAAACACTGTTTTTGTTGAACCTCAAATTTACATCTCTAACTTAAATTTATCCCACAGACTCTACAATCATAAGAAAATAACAGTCAATTGCTTTCTTAAACACTCCAGTTAAATATATAGTAGTTATCTAGTAATAAATTCATAAATTCCTTAATAATGATAATTTCAAAACTTAAGTTTCAAACTGCTTCTTTTATAATCTACTTTTAGTAAATAGCAATGTCAAACATCTAATTGTGTAGATCAGAAACCTCATAGTCATCCTTGTTTTTTTCTCATACCTCATACCAAAATTATCACAAATCCTGTCAACTCTTCTTTTAAAGTATATCTAGAATTTTACTAATTCTTATTACTTCTGTTACTACATTCTGATCCAAGCCTCCTAACTCATCTCCTTGCTTTCACCATTTCTATTTGCTACTTCCCACAATCTATGCGCAATATAGATGCCTGAATGCTCCTAATAAGACATGTCAAGTCATGCCACTCAAAACCGTCCAATGGCTTTCCAACTTACAGTAAAGTTTAAGTTTTTAATGATTCACATTTAAATCTGGACTCCTGTTACCACTTTGTTATAATATCTTACTCCCCCCTCCCACTCTGCTCTAGTCCAAAAACAAAACAAAACTCATTGCCGTTGAGTTGATTCCACCTCATGGCTATATTATGTGTGTCAGAGTAAAACTGCTCCATAAGATTTTCTTGGCTATAATCTTTACAGATGCAGATTGCCAGGCCTTTCTTCCACACAGCTACAGGGTGATTTGAACCGCCAACATTTAGATTAGTAGTCAAGGGCAAACCACTTGCACCCACTCTCCTTAATGTTATTTTTTTTAATTAGACAGGTATGCTTCTGCCTCAGGGCCTTTACACTTGCTGTTTCCTCTCCTTGGAGTACCCTTCTTCCAGGTATCTGCATGACCTGTTGCCTTATTTCCTTTAGGCTCTCTTCTTATACACCATATGCAAAACTGCAAACTCTCTCCCTGTTCCTCTTCAGGCACCAGCACATCTTATCTCCTTTACTTGCTGTATTTCACATACCATCTATTATTTCTATCACATCACGTATTTATTTGTTTTACCTGTTGCCTATCTTCTCTCACTAGAATATAAGCTCTGTTAGTAGAAAATTTGTTTGAATATTTTCTTTGCCTTTGTACACTCAGTGCATGGTTCATAGTAGACAATAATTATTTGTTCAATGCTTGTGTAACTCAGAGAAATTCATCCTTAACTCCATCTGCCACCCTCACCTCTACTCCTCCACTCCTACCCCGACCCTTACCCCCACCATATCTCTAGGCAATGGAAGCAATTATAAAGATGATTATTGCTAGAGGATTTTCTTTTCTTTTTTCATTTGTTTTGTGACATGATGAGACTCATTTTCAGCTGGGAATTAGTCATTAAGTGTGAATATTTCTATCTCACCTCTTGTTTGCTTCCCAGCTTCTTAAACCAAAATGTTCACTTTTTCTTCCAGCTGTCTGACATGCAATATAATTCACTTCTTTACCATCTGTATTGCATATTGCCCTCTCATTGAATGTCAGCTCTAAAGGGAAATGATTTTTGATTATTTTGTAACCGGCTGTATCTGATATATTTAGCACAGTGACTAGCATATAGTAGGTACTCAATAAATATTGGCTGAATGAATCAATGGACATTAGTTTTTTTTTTTTGTCCACCTTGTAAGTATGTACCATCCCTTCTATGTATCTATTAAGTGCTTCATTAGTTTTACCTATTATTAACTATCTTTAATATTTATATCGTGAAAACAAGTATCTTAGGAAAGGTGAAAATTACAGGAAAGAAGAAATTGTGTTAATGTAAATAAACATTGCTGTTATAATTGCTATCTTATAAAAGCTATTTCAAACCATACTGAAATATCCCAAGGTTATTTTTCAGTTGAAAAGACATATAAAACAATTATTTTAATGGAATTTACATTTAAGATATTCAGATGTATAAAATATTGCATATGCTTTGACTAGTGTATAGTTTGTGTTATAAAAAGACATCTCTTCAGTGAAAAATGAGTATTTGAATTGAGTTCTCCTGTTTCTGAATCTCTGCTCCTTGCAAAGTAAAATTGAGGTCAGGTCACCACCTTGCTTCTGCCTTCTCTAGGTTTTCCTTTTGAGTTAATTGGGTCTCTTCCTGGTGACAAATAACTACATTGCTGAGAGAATATACAAGTGCATGCAATAGCTATTAAACATGTAACCATTTTCATTAATAACAATTCAATATTCACTTTCTGCTGAAGCTAAGGTATACAGAAGAATTGACTAAAGAATAGCACAATATATTGTAAAAGTGTTACAAGTTAGAATAGACATAATTAAAAAGTATTTTTTAGAGTGCATGCTGAGGCACCATTGATCCATAACTTGTCTAGACTTATTGATTTACGTTATCTTTTTTGTTTTGCTTTTTACAAAGGTTTGCAGAAACACATCAGTCAGTAGTTCAAAACAGAAAAATATAGACTATTAACAGAGTTACGTATGTTTTAATGTTTGTAAATGTTGTGTCAGGTTTAAAGTAGAATATATGGAAGTTTATAAGTTAGAGAGCGTCTTTAGGGGTAATTATAGAATGCAGGACATTGTTAAAGGGATGTAAATATCCTTGTCTAACAACTCTTATCATATATGAACAGATTATAGTTAAAATGAAATATTAAAAATGGAAATGGAGTATTAAAAATGAAATATTCAGAATTATGTAGTAAATCTACAGAAGAATATTTATACATGGTTTTCATATGTTTCTTCTATTGAAGCATTTCTAGAAAAGACATAGCAAATATTTATAAAGCTTTTATATTTTATAACTGCCATTTCCTTCCTTCCCCATACATCTGTCAGTTTGTCGTACTGTGGGGGCTTGGGAATGCGGAAATTGTAGAATAATATCATCAAATCACACGCAAGTAAAATTTTGCTGAAGATCATTCAAAAGTGGTTGCAGCAGTACATTGACAGGGAACTGCTGGAAATTCAAGTCAGATTCAGCAGAGGACATGGAACGAGGGATATCATGGCTGATGTCAGATGAATCTTGGCTGAAAGCAGAGAATACCAGAAGGATGTTTACCTGTGTTTTATTGACTATGCAAAAGCATTCAACTGCATGGATCATAACAAATTATGGATAGCATTGTGAAGAACGGGAATTCCAGAACACTTATTTGTACTCACGAGGAATCTGTACATGGATCAAGAGGCAGTTGTTCAAACAGAACAAGGGGATACTGCATGGTTTAAAGTCAGGAACGGTGTGCGTCAGGGTTGTATCCTTTCACCACATCTATTCAATCTGTATGCTGAGCAAGTAATCTGAGAAGGTGGACTATATGAAGAAGAATGGAGCATTAAGATTGGAGGAAGACTCATTAACAACCTGCTTATGCAGATGACACAACCTTGCTTGCTGAAAGTGAAGAGGACTCGAAGCACTTACTGATGAAGATCAAAGGCTGCAGCCTTCAGTATGGATTACACCTCAATATAAAGAAAACAGAAATCCTCACAACTGGACCAATAAGCAATATCATGATAAATGGAGAAAAGATTGAAGTTGTCAAGGATTTAATTTTACTTGGATTCACAATCAACACCCATGGAAGCAGCAGTCAAGAAATCAAAAGACGCATTGCATTGGGCAAATCTGCTGCAAAAGATCTCTTCCAAGTGTTAAAAAGTAAAGACGTCACTTTAAGGACTAAGGTGTGCCTGACCCTAGCCATGGTGTTTTCAATTGCCTCATATGCATGTGAAAGCTGGACAATGAATAAGGAAGACCAAGAAGAATTTATGCTTTTGAATTATGGTGTTGGAGAAGATATTGAATATACCGTTGACAGCCAAAAGAATGAACAAATCTATCTTGGAAGAAGTACAGGCAGAATGCTCCTTAGAAGCGAAGATGTCGAGATTTCGACTCACATACTTTGGACATGTTATCAGGAGGATCAATACCTTGAGAAGGACATCATGCTTGGTAAAGTAGAGGGTCAGTGAAAAAGAGAAAGACCCTGAACAAGATGGATTGACACAGTGGCTGCAACAATGGGCTCAAGCATAACAAAGATCATAATA
This sequence comes from Trichechus manatus latirostris, assembly GCF_000243295.1. NCBI lineage: Eukaryota > Metazoa > Chordata > Mammalia > Sirenia > Trichechidae > Trichechus > Trichechus manatus. Next base: position 917,683 of record NW_004444031.1, read on the forward strand.
ATGGTGCAGTACAGGACAGTGTTTCTTTCTGTTGTTGTAATACGGGTTTCTGTGAGTTGGAACTGACTTGATGCACCTAATAACAACAAAATTTCCTTGCTACTAGGTTAGGTATGAGGGATATTAATGGTGACATATCCATTATTTTTCACATTTGAGATTCAGAACCATTGAAGTAATTGATCTACTAATGAATTGTACTGTGGTTGCAATATTTCAGATAGGTTATATATTTGCAGGAAATTACTGTACACAGGTGCGTGTGCACACGCACACACACACACACGCAGAGGAAGGTATTAGTAAATTCTTTTTTTAGCTAGCTCTAAGTAAAGGCAAGCTGGCCACACAAGCGGGAACAGTTGTGGACTATCTCAGTGTCTCATTTCCAGAGACAGTGAAAGGGGCAAGCAACTGCTGGAGACACTGTCCATTCAAGTGACTATCTCACCAGTTCCAGGAGTTCATTCTTCTTCTGACAATTCCAGTTTATAGTACGGGCTTCATCAACATTCTAAAAAAAAATCATGAATAAACCATCAGCTTCCATTAAGTTTTTTTTTTAAGCATAATTTCCCCTCATCTTTGACACAAACTCAGCAATAGTAAGGCCACATTCTTTTTGGGAAGAGCAGAATCAGTACCCAGATGTCTCTGACAAATGTTGTTGCAGTTTGCTTCTTGACAATGGTTAATTCTCTTATAACTGGGGGTTATAATACTGAGTTTGGTACAAAGACAAAGATCATAAATTAATCTTTTCACAAAGGTATATTTGATTTTTAAAATTGTTTTAGAGTCTCTTATGGATTCAATTTTGTCCCTCAAAAATATATGTTGCAAATCCTAGTGGCACAGTGGTTAAGAGCTTGGCTGCTAACCAAAAGGTGGGCAGTTCAAATATACCAGCTGCTCCTTGGAAACCCTGTGGGGCAGTTCTACTCTATCCTATACGGGGTCACTATGAGTCCAAATCGACTAGATGGCAACGGGTTTGTTTGTTTATTTATTTATTTTTTATGCCTGTGGTTATAATCCAATTTGGGAATGGGTTGTCTTTGTTATGTTAATGAGGCAGGGTTAGTGTAGAGTGTGTCTTGAGTCAATCTCTTACAAGATATAAAACGAGCAGATTAAGCAAACAGAGAGACAAGGGGAAAACAGATGCCAAGGCATGTGGAGACCTCCAAGGAACCAGGAAACAGAAGCTGAAGAGACAAAGACCATAGCTGGGAGCTAACAGAGAGAGAAAGTATTCTCCTAGAGCTGGCACCCTCATTTCGGACTTCTAGCCTTCTAAATTTTGAAAAAATAAATTTCTATTTGTTCAAGTCAAACACTTGTATTTCTGTTAAACAGCAGCACTAGATAACTAAGACAGAGTCCCGACACTAAAAGGAGCCCTGGTGGCACAGTGGTTAAAACGATCGACTCTAACCAAAAAGTGGGAGGTTTGAAATCACCAGTGGCTCCGCGGGAGAAAGATGTGGCAGTGTGCTTGCCTAGAGATTTACAGCCTTGGAAACCCTATGGGGTTGCTATGAGTCAGAATCAACTCGATGGCAGTGGGTTTGGGTTTGGTTGGTGGCACAAATGGTTAAGGGCTCAACTATTAACCAAAAGGTTGGTGGTTTGAAACTTCCCAGAGGTGCCTCAAAAGACAGACCTAGCGTTCTGCTTCCAAAAGGTCACAGCCCTGAAAACCCTATGGAGCAGTTCGACTCTGCACATATTGGGTCTCCATGAGTCAGAACTGACTGGAAGGAGACTCACAACAATAACAGTATGCAATATAAACTCACTATCTCTGTGTTTTGTTTGTCTCTCAGTCTCAAATTATACCGTATTTTGGGTCTCAGGACAATGGAGAGCCATTTATACTGAATAGTAATATTTACTTCTGCAAAGGAAACAAGTGAAGGAAGAGAGGAAACATTCATGATCATAAAACCTTGGTAATTTATTTCTCCCTTAACATTGGTAGCAGAAAATAATAACTACCTGGTTATCACTGACCTTGCCCTTTGGTATCTCTGAAGACTAAGAATGTGGTACTCAGATAATCTACACCTGTTACTACTCTGGCCAGCTTGCTGTTGAGAGCTTACTAAAACTTACAATGTGCGCGCGTGTGTGTGGTATCTTTTCCTGCAAATACATAAGCTATCTGAAATATTGCAAGTACAGTATAATTCATTACTGGATCCATTATTTCTACTATACAATTTTCTTCTTTTCCTATTATATAGTGTTTGAAGGACAATATCAACACTTTTCATAACTGGTTCTCTATTATGGAATGTGCCTGACTCTTCTACCAGTTTTTAGGTATCTTTCAGGTACATGTATTAGTTATTTATTGGTATGTAACAAATTACCCCCAAACTTACCAGCTTAAAACCACACACATTTATTATCTCACACAATTTTAGGGTTAGGAATCCAGGAATGAGTTAGTTGCAGTGAAGAGGTTAGCTGAGGCTGCAGTCATCTGAAGGCATCACTGGGATCTGCTTCCAAGTTCACTCATGTGGCTGTTGGCAGGAGGCCTCAGTTCCTCACCATGTGGCCCTCTCCATAGGGCTGCTCTCACACAAGTGAATGATTCAACAGAGATAGAGAGAGAGGCCAAAACAAAAACCACATGCCTATCTGTCATAGAATCAGAGTCACACATCATCACTTCTGCATTATTCTAATTGTTAGAAATGAGTCACTAAGTCAGCCCACACACAGGAAAGGTGAATTAAGTGCTAACTCTTGAAGGGAAGAGTTTAAAAGAATTTCTAGATATATATAAAACCACAACAAATCATTTCTTATTAATTAATGTATTCCTACAAAGCACCTAATCACCTTTCTATACTCAGTTAATATCTCTTGATTTGAGTTCACTATCATTAAGTTCATCCAACTAAATATCATTACCAAGAAAATCAAACCTGTTGCCGTCAAGTCGATTTTAACTCATAGTGGCCCTATAGGGGAGAGTAGAACTGCCCCATAGGGTTTCCAAAGAGTGGCTGCTGAATTCGAACTGCTGATCTTTTGGTTAGCAGCCAACCTCTTAACTACTGTACCACCAGGGCTCTTAAATACCATTAGGCAGTCAAAACAATGAAATCATTTTTTGATGTTCATTGATGTATTTTGTTGGATGAAGTCAAATTTAGATCTAATTATGTATAATTTGAATTTCATAGAATCAACCCAAATCCCAGCAAAAGATATTTGATTCTTTTCTATTCAGTACAAGAATGTTTACCCACTTGTAATAGAATCCAGAATATAATCATTTCAGTGGGAAGAATGTAACGGGCAGTAATAAGACCATTATAAATATATGACGAAAATTTAATGTTATGTAGATTAAAGAATGTTATTGTAGGTAGTGATTTTATTGAGACTTCTAATCTCTGAAGATATAAACCTATGTACACATCTTCTAAATGTATGTATTTAATGCTTAAAAATGCTTTGTAGATTTTTGAGGCCAAGGATCCTGAAAACAAATATCCACTTCCAGGACAAAAATCTGGGTATGGATCTTGAAGATAGACATCCATTGGCATGTACCATTTATTAGTAGAATTTCATGTAGGTGAAACTTTTGTCATAGGAAAGCCACTGAAGTAAAGCTCTGAAGGTGAAAGTGTAGCTAAGAGCTTTTGTATCAGAATTTCTGTATTAACAAATACATCTGCATTTGTTTTCATGACAAAATGTGCATTAGAGCAATAAAAAAGTAACCCATTTTATACCCATAAGAGCTTTGTGGGTTAGGTTTTTACAGGTAACCTGAAAGGCCTGCTGAATAATATCATGATGTTTTCTACTTTCTTTCACTGTATTTTCAGTGGTATCTTCTTTCTGAACACCCAGCATAAACAGATGAACAACTTGGTATCCTGGTACCACTGTTTCATTTCCCCAGGTTTTCGTGATGCTGTCTCTGTGTGATTTTTTATAAGGTGGAGAACAGATTAAAAACACCAAAAATGTTTTTCCTTTACGTTTGTTTTCTTCATTGATAAGACGTTCATATGGCTGAGGATCCATGTGTTTCTCTTTGGTTTCCTGAGTCAGTTTAGTGGCATTTAAATTTTCCTTCAGAGTAGAGGGTGGACTACTGGTAAAGGCATTCATTGTGAGAGAGTTTGTTTCTTTCCTTTTCTTGCGGGCTAAAGTTCTTTCTTTTAGTGCAATTTTGTTCTGAAAATTAAAAACATATTCTTTTGCCACCATAATTGGAGCTAAAAGAGTACTGGATTTGGACACTAGAGGTATAAAAAATCAATAGCTTATTTCTAAGCAGACGGTACCAATTAAGAAAGACAGTTTCATGAAAAAATAGAGAATAGCTAGTTCTTCTTTTTATGTGAGCCATGTTTCATGACTTTTTAAAGTGTCCTCAGGAATTTGATATATTGTGGTAGAGAACATGCATTCAGCTGTAAAATTCTGATCTTCCCTACTTAGTAAATATGATTTTTCTTTTTCTGTTTCTCTTAATCTTGTGGCGTTATAGGTAGGAGGAAGGCAAATTTGGATCTGACAATAAGGATATACTTTCGGTTTCATATGATCCACACAAATGATCCTGGAATGTGAATATATGCCCAGCAAAAATTTTTTGATGCCATCATTAATTTTTCTTGATTTAGAACAAGAATATTCTGACCTAAGGAATGAAAACGATATATAGTTAATAAACTATATAGTAAAATGCATAATAATATCATGCATATCAAAAGAAAACATACTGCTGATAAATCATGAGTAATAATAATTTCTGTGGGGAGTAAGACTAGATTCATTTTACCTTTCTATTTCATTTTAAGTAGTGGAAAGGCTAACCTGCTCTGTTAAAGTCCAGAGCATGGTTTAGTCAATTTTTAGTAGTGATGGGTCCTGTTGTTAATTGGCAGAAAGTTAGCACCAACTCATGGTGACCTTATGTATATCAGAATGAAACTTTGCCTGGTCCTGCATGATCTTCATGATCGTTGGAATGTTTGAGTCCATTGTTTCAGCTATTGTGTCAATCCATCTCATTGAGGGTTTCTTTTGTTTTCTTGACTCTATGATTTACCAACATAATGTGCTTTTCTAGCAACTGATTTTTCCTAATGATGTGTCCAAAGTAAGCGAGCTGAAGTCTCACCATCCTTGCAGTGACAGGGTGTAGTTTGTTTAAAATGTTTACCTCTCTTTTTCGTCTTCTTGTATTTATGCTTCTGATGCAGTAACCTGTTTGAGTCCATTCCGCACTCCTTTCTTTTTCTCTGATCATGCAGTAGGGTCTGAAAATTGAACCACAGCCCCAGGCCCTAAGCAGCTTGTTCTCTTTCTTAGAATTTCTCCTTCTGTGTCTGTGGAGATATAGGAAGGCTGAAAATTTCTACCTTCTCTCTATTCTCTTTTTTCAACTTGCACCCAGACAATTCTTCTCTGCAGCTGGGGGCAGGCTGCCCAGCTCAGCTTGACAATAAGCACTGGGGGAAGCTGTGACTTTTTCCATTCCTTTTTTAGCCAACAGACATGATTTAGATCAAATTTTCTTCAAATTATAGGCTAATATCTCATGCTCTGGGTTTGAGGAAGTCAATGATCACTACAATGTTAGAAAGTTCTCAGGAATCTGAACCAGTACGTGAAAATGTTTTGAGATAAAGGTATTATGTAGATCAACAGGGTTTCTAATTCTTAGAATATAATTTTTAAAGAAGTATAAATAATTGATACTTTTAATGTTTTTAGCTTTTAGCTTATTGAAGTTATTCATTGATTTAAAAAAAAAAAACACCAAACCAAACCAATCTTTTCACCGTAGAGTTGACTCTGACTCATAGTGACCCTATAGGACAGAGTAGAACTGCCCCAACGGGTATCCAAGGAGTGGCTAGTGGATTTGAACTGCTGACCTCTTTGTGAGCAGCCAAATGCTTAACCCTAGTATTTGTCTTTAGTTAAAAACAAAACAAAACAAAAAAAACCCCGTTGCCATCAAGTGGATTCCGAACCATAGCAACCCTAGAGGATGGAGTAGAATTGCCCCATAGGGTTTCCAAGGAGTGGCTGGTGGATTTGACTGCCCACCTTTTGGTTAGCAGCTGTACCACTTAACCACTGTGCCACCAGGGCTCTTTATCTTTAGTAGGTGGCCCCAAACTCTGTTCTTCTTTATTATGTTTTGAACTTCATGTAGTAATAAAGAGTGAACACTGAAAATATTTACTTGGAGATTCATATAGCTTGGCCATTATCTCCCTCACATTCTTCTACCGTGTGCTTTCAAATTGTTTCTTATTTATTCATTTGATAAGTCCAACTATAGCTACAGATTTCAAGGTGCAAGCCATCTACAGCTATAGAGTCAGGCCATGAGTCAATCAGCTTCAACGAAATGTAACATAATTAATAATAGATGAAGAATGTGAAGGCCCATTACCATTTAGGAAATATGTCATCTTCTAGGCTGGGACAAAAAGACCAAAGAAATTGTTTAAAACTCAAAGAATAGGAAGGTGATTTAAAAGGGTTATTCTTGGTAGACTGTCTATCAAATTTTCTTAGAGGTTCTGAGAAAACTACAGTGAAATGAAGAGAATATGTACAAATGTGGTATATGAACAGAAATCTATTTCTGAATACTTAGAGAACATCATAAATTTATAAAATGCAAGTTTTATTCAATACCTGCACAGTGGAAAGAAAATACAAAAATGGAAAAAGGATATGATATAACAAAGAAGCAGAATGAAAATTTTTCATTTTATTTTACCTGGTCCACAGACTCCACATTCTTGAAAAAACATAGAAATGAAATATTAGATGCATTCATCAATAAGGCAAATAAAGAAGACATGGGAAGGAAAGCATGTGCTGTAACTGAAATAGTTATTCAAGGACCAGAAAATTAAAGTACAGAGGGAAGGTGAAGTAATAGTGTGAAGCACATGCCTAAGGAAATACTGAAATACTGATCCTTGCTATAACCACAAGGATTCCAATAATGGCTTCAATCAATACCATCATTCTGTCTTCAGAAATGTACTGAGTATAACCCTTCAGCCAGGGCCATTACAGGGACGAAGTAGATACCTTCCATGGATATAAGAATTTCTAGATCAATTGTAAGCTTTAGACGAAGCCTATAGGCCGCTATGAGTCGGAACTGACTGACGGCACCTAACAACAACAACAGGAATTCTGTAAGATGCAGAAGGAAGTGAGCAGAAGATTAGAATCACGGATAATGCAGCGTCATAAATTTTGCGTGGAGATTTACCTCCAATAAATGTATGAGTTCTCTTGAGGGGGTGGAGATTATATCCCTAGAAATAACTCATAATCCATTTTGCATTGGAGTGCCTGGTAGTGGGGTTTAAAAGCAAAGTAAAGTTGAGACATTCTAAATATATAGGATAGATGTCAAAAGGAAGAAGTAGGGACTTTAGGGAAATCCATTACAAAACTAACAAGAGTATGATTGGATGGGTTTTCTCCCAAGCATGTAGGTATTATAGGGCCACAATGAACTTGTTGATGGGAAGTAGCTCCCATTTCAGTTTATATTCACATATAGCAAACTCTCAACAGCTGACCTAGACTGAGTGCCATACTAATGAAGCTGAAACCAGGATTTTTGTTTTCTCTGTCTTTTCCCAATGGTAGGGAGGATGTAGTATGGATTCTCTGTAATGCTCCATGGCTCGCAATAGCAAAATGAGGCATGCATTTGTTTGATAAATGCTGCTTCAATTATGATGTTGGTTATATACTTCACAGTTATGGAACTAGTCAATGGCTGTGTTATTTTCATGTGTCCTACCAATTCTTCCAAGTTTTGTAAAGTTTAAACACTTTCTATCTTTGCAAGTAGCTAAAAGATCTACATCGATTTCAATGTATGACAACACAGACTCTATGTGTTGATGAAAGAATACAGCACACTTACAATGTGACCCAGCTTTGTGGGAAAAATAATAAAAAATGAGAGATTTTTAAGGATTCTAATGATGAGAATGTTTTAATATGGAGACTTATTTTTCAGTAATGGAACTTTGAATTATTTACGGGGCTTTCTCTTGAAAAACCAAAACCAAGAATTCTTGAGGGGCAAGGAATTTAATTAATAATGTGATGATGAGAGAAAGGAAGTTCGTATTGTGCTTTCATAGTAAACTTTTTCCTTTCCAAAGAGAAGACAATCTTACTGGCAATATTCCAGGACGCTAATGAGCCCCAGTTACGGGCCCTCTCATGAACCTTGCTCCTTTCAAGGTCTCTGGGGACTACAGATGTGGTACTCTGATAGTCTGCATCTCCTTCTGCTCTGTTGAGCCAGCATGGCAGTGCTGAAATTACACATCCTTGGCTAATTAAATTGGGAACGTACTGAAGTCTTACTGTGTGTGTGTGTGTGTGTGTGTGTGTGTGTTCTCTTGTGCATATGTAGTCTCCTCCTGAAAATATAAACCTACTTGAAATGTTGCAGACATAGTACAACTCATTATTGGATCCATTATTTCTGTTACACAATTGCCTCACATTTCTATTATACAAATGGATATGAAGGAGATGATAAAGTGTTTGAATTTTACCTAAATACAGATGATTAGAAATCATGAATGTGTTTTAAATAGTGGAGATACATGATCTGAATTCTAGTTGTAGAAGGCTACTTTAGATATTGAATAGAAAAGAGAGTGGAGGGAGGCAAGAGTAAAAGTAGAAAGGCCAGTTAGGAGGCTATTGCAGTTTTCAGACATAATTTCACTTCTTTTAGATATCTCAGACTTACGACATAAAAAGATAGAAATCATAATATTAGGTTAGGCCTATGAAACCTCTAGTCACCTTGAAGCTGGCTGAAGGATCAAAATAATGGGTTGTTGAATAATATATTTGTTCTCATAATATCAGTCTCAAAAATTAGAAGTAGTTGAATTCTTTAACATGCTCCTGTGGTTATAATTGGAAACCCTGGTGGCGCAGTGGTTAAGTGCTACAGCTGCTAACGAAAAGGTCGGCAGTTTGAATCCACCAGGTGCTCCTTGGAAGCTCTATGGGGCAGTTCTACTCTGTCCTATAGGGTCACTATAAGTCAGAATCGACTCAATGGCAATTGGTTTGGGGTTTTTTTTGCATGTGTGGTTATAATTGCTCCTAATACATTTAAACACTTTTGAAAAAACGATTTGTATTTTCATACACTATTACAGCTATGTAACTGAGAATTGTTATAAGTATATAAAATTCAACATATTTTAACTTATTTTAATAATGTTCTTTTACTTTCTCTAGAGTTTCTTCAGGAAGTTTGAAGACACGCTAATAAACTTCATTGCATTACTTGAGATGGCAGTGCATACATTTGCAGCTTATATTACCTTATCTGCATTTTTTATCATTTTATAGATATTAAGCATAGTCTCTTTCTCATCTCTCTCATCTTTCTTCATCATCCCTAGGAGAAGAATCCCAATATATTTTTTTGTCAATCAATTTCTTAATTTCTGTGCAGATATTTAACATTTTATTATTTACTCATTTTAAAAGTACATAAAAACACTTCTTGTGCACCAGTTACTAAGTGCTTAAAAACTGTAATCTCAGTTTAATTTTAATAACATCTCTATAAGGTAAGTGCTATTGTTATTGCCATTTTATAGATGACAAAGCTGAGGCAAAAAAGTGAAGTAAAATACTGCCCAATGCCATAAAAACTAGTAATGAAAGCCATGATTTGTACTCAGGCAGTCAGGCTCCAAAATTCATGCTCTTAACAACTACTCTATGCCGCCGCCTTTGGACTTTTCCAAAATTCACTGTATCTTTTTCCATGTTTGTCTGCAAGAACTGTTGACACACCATTTATAGGTGGGTAGATCCATGAGATCTACCTTGTTTTATGCACCTACACAAAGTTGTCTGTTATTTATTGGTTGAAATTGTCAGTAGTGCAATAAGAGATGGATTAGGCTTTAGTTGTTGTCACTGAGCACAACATCAAGAAGAAAGTGTCCTTTCAACAATTTCAAAGTATTATACACTTACATCACAGTGAAGCCAGATGCGTAGGGGAATATTGTTTACAGTGATAAAAAATTTAAGTCATTTTTAATAACTATCCAACATTTCTAAGAGTTGAAACTTCATTTAAACACTATTTGTATGATGTCCACTGCAAATTCACAATCCCAGTAACTATCATTCTGGTGTGTAAGGTTTTCTGCATTTTGGTGTGTTAGGCCCACGGACAGAACATGAACCCATTCCCTGACCCTCCTGTTGAACATCCAATTAATCTGATTACTTATTTTCTCACAATTTATCATCAGGGGAATCATTTGTCTTGTATACAGACAGCTTTTCACTTTTAGTTCCTTTGGAAATTGTTCTTACTTTTCATATTTTCTCCTGCAAACAGAAGATATGTGTGCTAATTATGTTTATTTTGTTATTACTATTAGGTGATTTTAGAGAGATCATATATTATTTTGTAAATTACCTACAATTTAGCAATTACCCAAATCATGATTTTGGATCAAATTTCATAATGACTTTTTTGTATTAGAAATAAAAAAAAAAAATTTTAATTAGATATCGTTTAATTACATTTAGTAACTCCAGGAGAATATTTGCTTTCATGGCTCCAAAATATGCCTTTTTTTTTTTTACTTTTTTAATCATACATCAGCATAATAATAATTATATTTTATAAATTTATATATTTTAGTTACTGAATTAAATGACATTTACATTTCAACAATTTTATTCTGCTTTTTGTGTGCCATAATTTTAATATGAATTTTAAAAAATGTTCTTAAGAATACTGATGACCACTAGGAGTCCTAACATACAGGATAAATAGACTACAAACCATAACAATGCAGAAGATAAACTAGATAACTAGGAGCTCGCAAAAATTAAACACTTATGTTCATCAAAAGACTTAGCCAAAAAAGCAAAAAGAGAAACTGCAGACTGGAAAAAAATTTTTGGCTATGAAATACCTGACTAAGGTCTAATCTCTAAAATCTACAGGATACTGCAACACTTCAACAACAACAGCAAAATAATACAATTAAAAAATGGGCAAAGGACATGAACAGACACTTCACCAAAGAAGACATTCCAGCGGCAAACAGACACATGAAGAAATGCTCGTGATCATTAGCCATTAAAGAAATGCAGACCACGACTACACTGAGATACCATCTCACCCCGACATTACAGGCACTAATTAAAAAAAAAAGAGAACATAACAAGTGTTGGAGAGGTTGCAGGGAGACTGAAACTGTTTTGCACTTCTGGTGGGAATGTAAAATGGTCCAACTACTAAGAAAATGATACTACACTTCCTTAAAAAGCTGGAAATAGAAACACCATCCTATTCAGCAATCCCACTCCTAGAAATATATCCTAGAAAAATAAGAGCTGTCACATGGATAGATATATGTACACTCATGTTCATTACAGCATTATTCACACTAGCAAATGGAAACAACCTAAGTGCCCATCTGGTTAATAGACATTATAGGACATATACACAATGGAATACTATGCAGTGATAAAGATCAATGATGAATCCATGAAATATCTCACAACATGAATGAATCTGGAGGGTATTATCCTGAATTAAATAAGTTAATCACAAAAGGGCAAACGCTGTATGAGACCACTATTGTAAAAACTCAAGAAAATGTTTACACACAAATGATCTTTGATGGTTATGAGGGAGGGGAGGGTTGGGGAGGGGAAATCATTAACTAGATGAGTGTTAATATAGTTAATGATTTATTAACTACATAGAGGAAGTCAGCACAACTTGACCAAGGCAAAGTCATAGAAGCTTCATCAAAGCAAAAAACCAAACCCACTGCCATTGAGTCAATTCCGACTCATAGTGACCCTATAGGACAGAGTAGAACTGTCCCATAGGGTTTCCAAGGAGGGCCTGGTGGATTCAAACTGTCGACCTTTTGGTTAGCAGCCATAACTCTTAACCACTACACCACCAGGGTTTCCAAAAGCTTCACAGACACATTCAAAAACCCTGAGGGGCTGAGTTACCAGGGCTGAGGGCTGGGGTGTGATGGTTGAGGGGGTCATCTAGGTCAATTGGCATAACAAAGCTCATAAAGAAAACGTTCTACATCCAACTTTGGTGAGTAGCATCTGGGGTTTTAAAAGTTTGAGAGCAGCCATCTAAGATACATCTACTTGTACCACCCCATCAGGAGCAAAGGAGAATGAAGAAAACCAAAGACACAAAGGAAATACTAATCCAAAGGACTAATAGATCACAAGTACAACAGCCTCCACCAGCCTGAGCCCAGAAGAACTAGATGGTGCCCAGCTACCACCACTAACTGCCCTGACAGGGATCACAATAGAGGGTCCTTGACAGAGCTGGAGAAAAATGTAGAACAAAGCTCAAATTCATACACACACAAAAAAGACCAGACTTACTGGTCTGACAGAGACCAGAAGAACTCCTGAGACTACTATCCGTCTACACCCCTTTAACTCAGAACTCAAGTCACTCTTGAAAGTTCACCCTTCAGTCAAAGATTAAACAGGTCTATAAAACAAACAATATCATACTTGAGAAAAGTGCTTCTTAGTTCGATCATGTATACGAGATGAAAAGGGCAATGACTGCCCAAAAGCAATGATGAGAACGCAGAAAGTGACAGGAGAAATGGAAGGATGGAAATGGGGAATTGCGGTGTGGAAGGGGAGAATGTTGACATATTGTGGGAACTGGAACCAATGTCACAAAACAATTTATGTATAAATTGTTGAATGAGGAAAAAAAAAAAGAATACTGATGACCTTTTTTTTGAAAATCTGTTTCTGAAGCAATAAAGTGTAGAATCCTTTTAAGTATTTTATATTTAAATAAATTTTCTTTTTTGCATATACTTTAGCTTGTCCTATTGTCATCTCTTTTAACTTAAATATGTAAATTCATCAGATTTGCAAGGCAAGCATAGTAGAAAAATAATTATTTGTTTAAGGATAGTCAACTAACAAGGATTATTTAAATTTGAATTTGTATGCCCTATAATTCTTCCTTCTCTCAACCCAAATGATTTATTTGCACAAAAATGTCATCAACTCAAGAAATGGTGCAAAGTGAACTCTTGTCACCCACCTTACACAGTGAATCATTTTATGTAGAAAAAGAATTAAACATTATTAAGCACTTACAAATATAGGATAAGTAAATAATAAATAAAGATCTTTCTTGAGTTCTGTTAGAAAAAAGTATCAGATGATTAGAAAGCTACTTAAAAAATGGCATTATTAATACCTAAGGCCAAGATGCCTAACAAAATTGGAGAATTACTAATTTCATCATCCAGAAGGAAACTGTCAACATCATGTCCTGGACCAATAAATAAACAAAATAAAAAGATGCTACTTTGAAATAATACTATTTATTATAAGATGCATTGCATGCCAAGTGATATAAGGATGAAATTAATTCAGAAGATTAATAAATCATCTTCACTGCAGATTGTTGAATCTTCAGACATCAATTAATGTGCTCAGGTAATAGTACAGTTAGAATCCCTCAGAGAAATACAGGAACATTGTGTGTTTTGCAAAGAAGTACTAAAACAAGTCACTAGGGATGAATTATTCAAAGTGAAAATGAACACTTGAGACAAATTAGGTATTGTGGAAAGCTCTATAAGTTTGTGCAATTGTGTGGCTGTAATAACAGAAAAACTTATAAGCTTTAAATCAAGAATTGATTCTGAAAAGATGGAATTCAATTAAGACATTTTAAAAATCACTCCTCCATATCATGCCAGGGAATCTCAGGCATCTCAGCCTCATTAAACCATTGAGTCCAAGTTTCAGTCAGCCAAGCATGTTAGCTGTTAGAACCTTCTCCAGCTGCTGAAGCTATCACATTAAATCCAGAATTTCTGTAACTGCATCCATATAAAAGAATTTGTCTGAGGATAGTGGTCTATTCCTCCACCCATATCAGTGAATTTGGCTCAGACTAGTAGTGTATTCTATCTACCTTGATAAACATCCTTCACATCCCCAGGCATGTACCCTAGGTTTCTGTTAATATAGATTAGCAATGTCTTGCAATTCTCAAGGTTCTAAGTGATTTACTTAAGAGTCATAGAGAGTAGCTGTCTTCTTGGAGCATGGTAAGATTTGACACTAATTATGAATTTAATGTCAACAGGGAGTGATTGTGACAGGTCTTGAGAAAACTGAGCATTTGCCTCTCCAAGACGTCTGCTCTAGAAGAGGTTATCATAGGGTTTTTAAGCAAAGGAAGGATAGTGTTCTCAGACTCAGAAGGATAAGTTACTTTCACTGATACAGGAAGTTTAGAGTGACTTGGTTGTTTAAGATTACCAGTTTTATCTGGATTACATCAGAATCTCCATCTGAAGTTTCAAGTTCTATGCTTTCCAGATCAATGCCCTAATTTTCACTTGTGAAACCTAGTGAGTCTGTGAATTCAACTGTTGTTGGGAGTCAGCAACCCACACAATTAAATTTTGTGCTTGATTCTCAGTAATACAAGCCATGTGGCTACAAAAATTAAGAGATTCTTTTAGGGCTGTCGTAGAAGCTCTTTGGTCCTCCCAACATGACTTGAGCTGAGAGTTCAAGGATCTGAGCTTGCCATATTCTTTCTATAACCCTCAAGTGTCCTCGAAAGAACTCCCCTCACCCCATAGTCCTTACTGTCATCATTACTGCAGTAATGCTCAGTGCAGCAACTTCTTGGGCTCCCAAGGCAAAGTGCTTCAGTTGACACTTCATCACAATCAGTCATAAGAATTAGTTCGAACAACATGCCACTGCATGTCATGGATACAAGCATCCCATGTCCCACTGACAAGGAGCTCAGCACTGTGCTCAAATCCAAGGGCAGTGCCAGACCAATTGCAATATCTCATCCTGGCAGTTCTAGCTCCAGGTACCACTCCTGGTACAAATTATGTATCAGTTTGGGTTCAATCAGGAGCAAGGAGACACAAAGTAATTTGAATCTACCACCAACAATTGTCATTGAGTCAATTCCAGACTTATGACCCATGTGTGTCAGAGTAGAACTGTGCTCCATAGGGTTTTCAGTGGTTGATTTCAACAGGCCTTTCTTCTGAGTTGCCTGTGAGTGGATCCAAACTTCCAATCTTTTGGTTAACAGCCAAACACATTAACCATTTGCACCACCCAGGGACTCCACAATTTGAATAGGGAAAGTTTAATATAATGACTTTTTAATAACAGAAGGTTGGAATGATAGGAGTTTGGTTAGTAAGAAGTAAAGAGAAATCTAAAAAATTCAGGAGTTATTGGTATGGAGCAGCCACTATCTCTAAAGGTGAGATTAAGCACCCAAAGAAGCATCCTCCACTCCCCAAGGCTGAGATCCAGACCCTGTTGGAGAGGCAACAACTGTGGATTGTTAGATGGAAGAGAAGGTGCTGTAGTTCTATACTGGTGGAACTTGCTGTAGATCTACCAGGGAAGCTGCCTACAGAGGGATTCTGTGTGCTGAACTCACCAAATCAAAAAAGGAAAACCAGGGATGCTATTCTCAGAGACATTCCTCACTAGCAGCACTCTGTGTGAAGCTAATAGGGGGTGTCAGGGGAATCTGGTTATTGTGCCTGGCAGGAGCCTGTTACTGGAGAAACTGTTCACTGCAGATGCAGGAAGGTACAGATGCTGCTTACTACAAGAATCCAGATCTGGAGAACTTGCTGACTGAAGTAGCATGGTTCTGGCCCACTGGAGCCAGAAAAACAAACATACAAATTCCTCCTCCTCTAGTGTCCTTCCAGTCTTCTCTCCTAATAAAACTAAACATCTTGTCAGGTAAGAGAAAAGAGAAATATTTAAAGGGCCCAGGTTCATTTTTGTAGAACAGGCAGTGAAGTGTGGATTTGGAGCTCAGATACAATAAAATGATAACTAGCACAGAAAGGAAGCTCTCTTATGTTAAAGTTTACTTATAGATCTTAATTCCAAGTTAATGTTTGCCTATATGCCTGAATTCCATTTTAAATGATGCAATTAAGTTTGTTAATATAAAAAAATCCAACTTGTGACAGTATCATTTTCTAATTTTTCCCCCCAAAATGGAAAAATGAGATCAGATGACTAAAATGACCATAGGATACTAAAAGAACATTTTTGCCAAAAGTTTACCAGTTTCCTAAAAAATAAAATAAGTGTGAATGATTAACTTTTCAGATTTGTTGAAGAGTAGTTTGTTTAAAGAATAGCTTTGGAGTAGTATTGTTCAGAGACTGATGGAAACTTGTCAAAAGGGCATAGAAGTCAGACTGAGGTTCCCAGTGGCTAGATTTAAGGAAAAAATGAGCATCAGAAAAAGTAACAGCTTAATTAAATTATAAACATTGAATAAATAAAAATCTCTGAGTCCAAAGTGAAGCTACAACACACACACACACACACACACACACACACACACACACAGATGAGGTGGGTGAGAAAAAGAGAGACAAAGAAACAAAGATAGATTTATCTGACTACCTTTTTTGGCTCTTTTTTTTAGGAGGTATTCATGGGCATAAAACCACAAAGGAAAAGTCATGACCGTGGGCTGTATCAGGGAAACAGACAGAGAATACTCTGTGCCTCCCAGAGAGATGGTAATGTTCTATTTCTTGACCTGATAGTGGTTAAATAGACACTCACTTTATAGTATATGTTAAATTTTGAATACATATTATATGATATTTTGTGTTATACTGTTTCACAATAAAATAGATGTCTTACCTGATATCTGCACACATGAAATTACATAAAAGAAAAATGAAAGATGCATTTGAAAATATATTAATGTGTAGAGACAAAAGTTTTTTCATTTAAGACAAACGTTTAGCTTTGAAAAAAGGTTAAATTTTTCACTGGTTAGTTTTTTGATTTGGTGAGCTAGTTTTATTATAAATTAAATCAAAGTAGAATAATATCTGTGTGCTTGGTGAAGTGCTTTTTCTTATTTTGAAATTCTCAGTATGAAAAATTTAGGATTAAAAACACTTTAACCATACCACATTTTCAAACTTTTCTTTATGGAAGGATAGAAAAAAGAAGATGTGATACATTTGGAAAAATGATCCACACTTGCAGTATAATTCCACTAAACTCCATTTAATGATGGGGTAGGAGAGTTTGTCAGTCGGAGAAAATGTGATACTCTACTGCCATTTCCTACCATTCACAAAATTTCTCATTGACGCTGATTATTAAAAAATTGAGGAATTAAAAAGACATATTCCAAAATTGTGCATAGTTATTTCAAGCATAAATTCTGGTTTAAAATATTATGCTTATGAAAGCAAGTTCGAGTTTCTTATTCAAATAATTTGGGAAACTATTATCTGGAAGTTTAATGACAATTTTGTATTTAATGCCTGCTTAGTACTATTTATCACATAAACAGAATATAAAACGAAAACAATAATTTTTTCACTGAGTCCTACATAGAGTCCAGTTTCCCTCCAGTTTGTCCCTGTGTGCCATACAAATACTATTTTCTTTGTTCAATGAAATGAAAAAGTTTGGGAAGCACTGCTATATAACGCAGCAGCGTTTGTCAGCTGGAGGTGGAATTTGGAAATAACGTGGGGGATCTTTTGATTGTCCAGTAGTGGGTAAGGGCCAGGGATGTCAAAATTCTGCAATGCCTGGGAGGCTGCTGCACAATAAAAAACTATACACACAAAATGTAGGCTCCTCTGAAAAAACAATTGCTTTTGTGCATAGCCACTCTTCCTAAAGAGGGGGGCTATGGTATTGTAGCATCAGACTCCATCTCTCAATGGTTTGTAATTCTTATCAAGTCACTTAACTTCTCATAGCTTCAGTTTCCTCAATGGCACGATGACTAAGATACGTTTCGTATCTATATCATGAGATGCATTTGAGGAACAATGAACTTATGGACACGAAATAGCTTTATAAACAAAATATGTGCTACTCACATATACTGTCATTTGTATAGAGAAATGATCTACAATACTGCCTTTGTCTCTTGAGTTATAATTCATTACTCAGAGCTCATCATCCTGAATTATTTTTTGAAACTCATACTTCTTATAATAAAAAGATAAGTTAAAGGCTCATTCACAAGACCAATGACAAGTTTTATTGTAATTTAATGCCTTTAGCTCACTTTTTTACCATCTGTCAATTTTTGTTTTATTTACTAGGTTGAATGATATAGAATTGCTGTTTTTGTAAATCAAAGGTGGCTGATTATTGACTATTTGCTATAGTTCAAACTAATAAAACATGGAAATTTTGTCAGCACATTCTCTTTGGATTATTTATAAAGACAGTAAATATATTTAGATTTAAAACTTAAAAGTGGAAACTTTGGGTTTTCATTAGGTTTACGTTCTTTATTTCCCAGAAGAAATGTCATGTTTTTATCATTCAGTTTGTTCAAATAAATAGCACAAGCAGGATGCTGCTTTGTATAAGGTGTGACTAATTTAAAAAAATATAATTAAATATAGATTTCTATTTAAGAATTTACTTTGAGCACAGAAATATTTTCCTAACAATCCATTGATGAAGAAAAAGAATTAGACTGGATTAAGCACTATGCTGCTGAAGTTTATCTCAGAGATCAAATTCTCTTTTTCAGCTTAGTAAGTTTAATTAATGAAACTCAAAGCTATCTTAATTTTTCTTTTGTTATTTTGTCCATAGCTAAATACATCTATAGAAAAAGTAACCTTTACTTGATAGAACATTCAGATTGCATTAAAGGAAAAATAATCAAAAAATCATATTACGTTGTGACTTAAGTTTTATGCTTAACACAGATAATGAGCTAACAACAACACAACAGTGTTTCTTCTTTATTAAACATACAAACACTGAGATAATACTATATTCTTTGCCCCTTGTTATTTATCAAGGGAAATTTGTTAACCAAAAATAATCTTCAAAAAGAGTAAAAGAATATTCAGGGTAATAAACTTTTTCCCATTAGAATAAATAATAATAAAAAATACAACTAATCGACTTAATGGTCTGAGACTGGAGGAACCCCAGAAAGCATGGCCCTTGGACTCTTGTCAATCCAGAACTAAAACAATTCCTGAGGCCAACTCTTCAGACAGACTGGAATGGACTGTGGGTCATAAAATGATGCTTGTGAAGAGTGTGCTTCTTAGCTCAAGTAGCTACATGAGACTAAACGGGCAGCTTCTGTCTGGAGGTGAGATGAGAAGGCAGAGAGGGTTAGGAGCTGGTTGAATGGACACGGGAAATCACGGGTGGAGAGGAGGAGTGTGCTGTCACAGTACAGAGAGAGCAATTAGGGTCACATAACAATGTATGTATACATTTTTGTATGAGAGACTAGCTTGAAATGTAAACTTTCACTTAAACTACAACAATAAACAAACAAACAAAAGCAAAAAAATACAGCTAATCATGACCTACATTCTAATGGACTGAATTTTTGTCAGAGGAAATTCTTAAGGTCTGAAAAATTATCTTTATTAGAAGTTGATACAAATACTTTATAGAAGGGAAAACATTTTTGAAAAAAGATTAATGTCATTCAAGAGAATTTTAGTTCCTGCTTAATAAAGACTAAATGTTTTGCTTTTTACTTTCACTTTTTCATTAAAAAAAAAAGGACTATGGGATGACTTTGTTTATTCCTAATCCATTTAAAGAAGATAATACGCTAGATGATGGTGATGGACAGGGTATTAAGTTATCTGCTTTTTCCTGCCTGTACATTTTACCTGTTCACCCTCGCCTTTGGAAGCTGGAAAGAAGAACATTTAGTGCTTTAAGTATTACCCCTGTGAAGAATAACTGTGCCAAGATTATTTGTCCATGCATTCTAATATCACCTTTGAGACAAAAAATGATTTAATTTAACTTTTCTCCCCCTTTGCAGACTAGGAAAAAGCCTTCCAAGTGGTGGGGAATGGAAAGATTCTAGAGATAAATAAAAGAATCCCTAACCCTCTTGGAACTAAATCCTGAATTAGGGGTGAGGCTTGGGCAGTGGTGTCTGTCTTTACGCTCTAGAGTTCCATCTCCCTGGTAGAAGACTCCCACATTACCAAAGTGTAACAGAGCAGACCTTGCAGCTTGGTCTGGGATAATCAGAGGAAACCCTTTTGCATTGCAAAGAAGGCAAATTAAAATCATTTGGCTTAGGTGAGGCACAGAATTTAGCAGACGGTGTTACATTAAAAAATAGTTAAGCTAAAGAAAGGACTCACAGCAGAGGTGATGAGATGCATATCCCTATTGAAAAGGGGTGAAGCTCATTTATTTCTGTGCCTGTTTGATGAATGGAAGCCAAGGAATTACCAGAAGATGATCTATTTGTAATTTAAAAATGCAGCTTTTATCGCCTATACCAAGCAATTGTTCTTTGCGCATGTAACTTGAGAAATTCAGTGAAGAAAGTTAAACAGACATGTTTAGAGGACACTGGTATTTATTATTCTGATGAAATTCAGGAATCTCCAAAAAGGGGACATAGTATAGAGTGATTTGGCGTTATAATCCTTTTTCATATTGCACCTACTAATGTCTCCCAGAAGACTGTTTAATGGGAAATATTTTGAAAACAATGTAATTTATATAAAAATAAAAACCTTTGGTTTTATTGAAAATATGGCATATTTATAGCAAATAATTCCTTTCCTACTACTTCTTTGTGTTCATATGTGCATATATAAGCAATTATTGACTTATAATCATTTCAAATATGTAAAGCAAGTATAGATTAAAAAGAGTGATTGCTATCTTCAATATACTATGCTACTACATAGTGCTTAAGTTCAAGGTCTGTTTCTAAGAAAGTTTTTCATTGTAGTTTGTAATATACCCATTTCAAATTATATGGCTATATAATGGTATAAACTCATTATACATTCATGCAAATGGTTATGCAGATTGATTCAATCTTTTAGGAACAGTAAGTAATTTTTCCCTGTTCATGAAAAAAAAGAAGTTTGCACTCATTCCCTTCATTAACAAAAACCAAACAAGAATTCCTATGATCTTGATTCTAAAAAAAATAGTAATTTTACCTTTATGGAATTGCTGGTTTTTATATTTCAAAATGCTAGGATTTCAGGCGTTTCAGGCAAGTCCCCGCCCCCCCCCCGCCCCCAATTATTTGTTCAGGAAATGGTTAGAGGAGAAAGAAAAAAAATTATTCACGTGAATACAATGCAATCGGTCTTTTCCTTTCTTCAATTTGAATTAAGTTTTTTTTCTTTTAATGGGGCTTAGCAGTCCATAAAAAGAGATCTGATATGATCAGCTATTCTGTAACTAATCATTAACAAAAAGATTCTTTCTAACTGTTGGGCAAATATTCACGGGTGATTGATAATGTCTGCAGCTCACTCTACATCAAACCAGTGTTCTACAGAATAGATTGATATATTGCTTATTAATAACTGTGGCAACCACTTCCCACCTCTTCCAAGCTTTGCTTGCTGATAATTTGAGAAATTTTGTTAAGAAAGTTAAACAGATATCTTTACAGGACTCAATCTTTATTGGAGCCCTGGTGGTACAGTGGTTAAGAGCCTGACTGCTAACTAAAAGCTTGGCAACTGGAATCCACCAGCCGCTCCTTGGAAACCCTATGGGGAAGTTTTACCCTGTGTCTTAGTCATCTAGTGCTGCTACAACAGAAATACCACAAGTGCATGGTTTTAATGAAGAGAAGTTTATTTCCTCATAGTCAAAGTAGGCTAAAAGTCCAAATTCAGGGCATTCCGCTCCAGTGGAAGGCTTTTTCTCTCTGTTGGCCTTCTCAGCAGTGTTCCCCTGGACTAGGAGCTTCTCGGCACAGGGACCCTGTCCAGAGGACGCGCTCTGCTCCTGGCACTGCTTTCTTGATGGTATGAGGTCCCCCTGTCTCACCGCTCACTTCTGTCTTTTATATCTCAAGAGATTGCCTCAGGACACAATCCAGTCTTGTAGACCAGGCCCTGACTTACTAACACAACTGCCACCCACCCTCCCTCATTAACATCATAGAGGCAGGTTTACAACATACAGGAAAATCACACAGTGCTAGGAATCATGGTCTAGCCAAATTGATACACACATTTTTGGGGGGACATAATTCAAACCATGACACCCTGTCTTGTAGGGTTGCTATGAGTCTGAATAGATTTTACTACAATGAGTTTGGTTTTTTGTTTTTTTTTTAGTCTTTACTATTCTAACAATGGAGCCTTGGTGGCACAGTGGATGAGTTTGGCTGCTAACCAAAAGTTGGCAGTTCACATCCACCTACTGCTCCTTGGAAACCCTATGGGGCAGTTGTACTCTGTCCTATAGGGTTGCTATGAGTCATAATTGACTTGATGGCAACGGGTTTAGGTTTTGGTTATTCTAACAAGGCTCAAGAATCTCCAAAAGGGAGCTTTAGTATGTAAAGCTTTCTAGAGAGATAGTAGATACTACAAAGAGTATAATATCAAGAAATCTAAAGGAAGAAATTATTCCATAATGTCAGGATTGATCAAGTGTCTTGGAAAGTACTGAGAAATAAACTAAAACGAAAACAGAAATGTGACAATTGGATTTGGCAACTTTTTGACTTTGACTAGAGCAATTTTACAGGCAAAGAGTACAGAAGTCAACTGGATTTGGTTAAGGAGTAAATGGAGTATGAGGAAGAGCAGGAAGCAAGTCTACAATCGATTTTTTTTGGAAAAGAGGGGATGGGAACACAGAGATAGTGGCAGGGAGACCTAGATGGAGATGTGGAAAATAGGAGTTTTTAAAAAATTATTTTTAAATTTTTGTCATTCTTTTAAAAAAAGAATGTTCCAGGAAAGAGTGAACAATGAATAATTCAGGAGAGATTCAGGAGAAGGAATAACTATACAAGGGCAGTCTCCAAGAAGGCAAGAAAGGATTAAGGGTACAATGATGGACTGGCATTTGACAGGAATGGTAACAATTCATCCACTTACCTGGAGGAGATTAGAGAGTGTGGGTACAGATGCTGATGCTTTCATTCAGCAACCTCACTGTTGGCTTTCCTATTACCTCATTTTCAGATATCGATACACAACAAAAATCAATAAAATGCTTAAAGAAGAAATAGAGATACCAAAATATGCAAATAGAAAAAAAAAATCATACCAGGAAAAAAATTGAGATAGATCGAAGAACAACAGAACACTTTATGAAGACTACATCTTAGACCAGGGAAATTGTTGATTCTGTAACAAAGACTAGTATGTTAAGGAAACAAATAAAAAGAAAAAATTAAATTAAAAATTAAAAAAATTAAAAAATCAATAGAAAGCTGAAAGAAAGAATATATGTTAAAACAAATGAAAAAGATAATGTGCAAAAATATAAACACACAGCATCAATTCAATAACTGCAAAATCCGAGCAATAAAATCTCAAAGAAATAGCACTGTAAATCAAGAGGAAGGCATTTTCCAAATAAATACATAAATGAATAAATAAATCTGATGAAATTTCTCAGACCTGAAGGATATAAGTCTTCTGTTAAAAGGGGTCTAGCCAGTGCTTACAACAATGAAAACATAGAGAATACACTGTATCAGTTAGATTGGCAAGGCTACAGTGTGCTAATAAACAAGCCCCAAATTTCAGTGGCTTAAAGCAATACCGGTTATTTCATACTTAAGAATTTGTCTAGTGAAGGTCTCAGGTAGCTCTGCTTTGCATAGTCCTCAACTAGAAACCAATGGGCCGAATCATCATGATCTGGAATATTGCTGGTCATTATGGCAGAGGGAGAGAATACTCTGGAGAGTCTCCCATCAGCAACCAAATGCTCTGCTCCAAAGGGCACATGTCACTTTCATTCTCCGTAATTGGACAGAACTGATTACAAGGGTCAGCCTATCACAAAAGCCCAAAGAAAAGAGTTTGGAATATTGGATGAGGATAATTAATGGCTACCACATACACCTACAAACATTGTGATATTTAGGGCCACTAATATTTATAAAAAGCAGCCCTGGTTCAGCAATGGTTGAACGCTTGGGTACTAACTGACAGGTTGGTGGTTGGAACCCACCAGCCACTCCGTGGGAGAAATGACCTGGTATTTACCCCCTTAAAGATTACAGCCCAGCAAACCCTATGGGGCAGTTTTACTCTTTCATACAGAGTCGTTATGAGTTGGAATCAAATACATAGCACGCAACAAAACAGTAACAATATTAAAAAGAACATTCTAAAAGTTTCCAAAGAGACATAAAAAGACAAATAAACAGACACATAATGTGGGGATATATGCCATTTAAACATGGCTGCACTATTGACAACTGCAGCCCCCACAGGCCTCTATGCTGCACAACATGTTGAGACTTGTCCCCAGCAAGTTGAGACTTGTCACGACTTGTTTTCCCAAACCTATTGTCCCGTTACTGATTGGCTTGTTTACCTGAATTCCTTCTCCCTTGCCCACACCCAAAGCCCATTGTTCTGTTATTTGCTTCACTGCTTGCTGTATTCACTATAAATAAGTTCCTGGGACTGAAGCCCGGGTCGACTGCTCAGAGTGACCCTCCTGGCCCCACTTCTCTGTAAGAGTTGCGTTTGGTTACTGTCTCCACCGTCCCAACAACCGTCACCGCTGCAACAGATGGTGCCCCATGTGAGGGGCTGCGACAGATGGTGCCCCGTGTGAGGGGCTGTGACAACATAAAGTAGGCCATCTGAAAAGAAATGAAATTCTGGTTAGCAGCAGATTTTTCTTTAACACACTCTGTGCTTGCAGACAATAGAGCTATGCCTTTAAAGTTTAAGGGAAATTGTTTTCCATTTTGATTCTATACCAGATAAAACTATTAATGTCTTCTAAGGATTGGTCAGCAAAAAAGAGGAAGAACCTCAATGAGATGGATTGACACAGTGGCTGCAACAATAGGCTCAAGCATATCAAGGATTGTGAGCATGGTGCAGGACAAGGCAGGGTTTCGTTCTGTGGTGCATAGGGTTGCTATGAGTCAGAACCGACTTGACAGCACCTAACAACAACAACAACAAGGATAGTGTATGGTTAAGATTGTGTGTCAACTTGGCTGGGCCATGATTCTCAATGTTTATGTGTGATCACCCCCATGATGGGATCTGCTGTGAGTAGCCAATCAGCTGAAAGGGAGTTTCCTTGGGCTTGTGGCCTGCATATGAATATAAGTGGACATTCTGGCTTTTGCCCTCTCTGGATCCTGCAGCTGGCTCCTGTTCATCTGACCTCTGGTTCTTGGGACTTGATCTAGCAGCTTATCTGCCAGTCTTGGGATTTGTCGATCTTCACAGCCCGTGGCAAGAGCCCTGCTCTCTGACCTGTGATCTTGGGTTTACCAGCCCCTGCAGCTACATGAATCAGGAGAAGCCTCTATCCTGATCCACAGACTTGGGATGTTCCAGCCTCTACAATAGGATGGCAGTTTCCTTGATCTAAATCTCTGTCTATATATTTATACACTTTACTGGCTTTGCTTCTCTAGAGAACCCAGCCTAAGATAGAATAAAGTCATTTTCAGATATACCATGACTAAGATAATATATCTCCTGTTCATCTTTTCTTATGAGATTTCTTGTTGGTATACTCAAGAAAAAGGAAAGCTATGAAGTACCAGGATGACATACTGTGAACAGGCTTAGGGCGAAACTCTACCATTTTGTAGAAAGTAGAAGGAAACCTCAATAAAAAAGATCTCTGGAAAATATGGGCCCAATAGAATCAATCATTGACATATAGAGAAAAACAAGGTTATCGCAGGGCTGCTATGTTTGGTTCTGTATTTAAACAAGCAACTTTTATAATATGCACGTTGTAGATTTTTATATTTTTAAAACAATTTTATGCAGACGGCAGTAAAGGGCCTTGCACCTATGAAATTCATGTAACAGAACAATTTTATGCCAGATGGAAATAAATATTTTAAAGAACATTTATTTTGTCCAAATGTACCATTCATGACAGTGGCAAGCATGAACTAAGTTTAAAGGGAAATTGTTTAAAAAAAAAAAAAAAAAAAACTCCAGATAAGTAAGATATAAATTCAGGAAATGTTTATTTTAGAAATAAATACCTCCCAGGGTTTTCTTAAGATTAAGTTATTTTAGAGGTTGCTGTGTACTCATCATTTTACCATTTTGTGTCAATTTAATCAAAGAGACATTTTTCACATCTTAGTTAACATGGCTCTCAATAGTTTTTGATGTTGTAGGATACTCTACTTCTTTCCCACGACATCACGTTCTTTTCTCTGTGACTCATCCTCTATCCCTTTTGCCATGTCTTCATTTTCTGCGTTATATGCTAATGTTCTGTGGTACTCAGTCCTTGTTCTCTTCTCACCCTACTTTCTTTTCAAAGGCAATTTTATTTACTTCCAAAGCTTTATATGAAATCTCCATACTGATTTCCTCCTAACTTTAAAAACGTCAGGTCTCATCTTCAATGTCTCTTACTCAGTCTTTCCTTACTCTTTCAACCTAAAATTCATTACTTATTATTCACAGCACCATTTATATTGTCACTATTTGGTTATATAGTTATGTTGTAATCATTACTTAATGTCTTTTTCCCCTTAGATTGAGTATTTTTAATGCCCAGAATACTGTCTGAAATGTGTGTGTGTGCACATATGTGTTATATACAAATACAAACGTTTTCAAAACCAGTAAACAACATTTTCTATCTTCAGGGGTTTTATTATATGAAAGAGATTTGTAAACTGTGAGCACCACACCAATGGGGGAAAAATACTTTTGAATTTAACATAGTTTGATTTCACAATCTAAGGCGTGGTCAAGAAATGAGTTAAATCTGAGAAAGAAGTGCTCTGCAGCTTTTGACAAGAGTGGCAAAACTTGAATTTCCTACATTAAGAACGATCAATAAAAATCTCTCCCAATCCTGTAGTTATAGTACTAGTTTTTTTTTCTTCAACATATAAAGTTAGAATTGTACAACTTAATTCACTCTGTGCAGAGAATTCATCCAATGACACAAGCAGTTTGTACTTGACTACTAAGTGAAATGTTGGCAGTTCAAACCCACCCAGCAGCACTGTGGATAAAAAGTCCTAACGATCTAGTTCCGTAAAGTTTACAGCCAAGAAAACCCTGTGGAGCTCAGTTGTACTCTGCAACACGTGGGGGTGCCATGAGTCAGAACTGACTCAACAGCAACAGATTTGATTGTTAACATCCACAATGAAGTTAAAAAAAAAAAAAATCACTCTGTTTATCACTAACATTGATATCTCAACAGTGTTTTTGTTTGAATAAAGTAAATGTACACAATATATCTAAATAAGCTGTACTATTATTAATTATGCACACACATTATGGAGATTTTAGAATACACATAAAAATATTAAAAGAAAAATAATTGTAATTCACAATCTCAACACCCAGACACAATTGCTAGTAATATATTGGTGTTTTTCCTTGCCGGGCTAGCTCAATGTGCTATGTATATTGAATATTACATTAAACGGCATTTACAATTTTCCATCTTGATTTTTAAAGTTAGTATTATACTATGGGGCTTTTAAAAGCTATTAAGCATTCTTCAAAACATAATTTTAATAGCTGTATAATATTCCATGATTTATATACACCAAAAGTAACCATTCCCACGTGGCCAGTTATTAAGCTATTATCTCAGCGCCAACCCACCCTTCTATATTCAGCTTTGTGGCTCTGCAAACCACGTCTGCTTTTTCAGTCAGCTGCTTGGTAGACTCTGCTAAAGGGAGATTTAGAGGAAGGCTAGAGAAGGAAGAAGAGGCATGCTTCTTCCCATAGGCTTCCTGCAGGCTTCATGCTTGTTTTCTGTTGCTCTCAGAGTCACCCCAGCCTCTCTTCTTCACCTGACAGCAAGAATTTGTTCCAGTAGCTGCCGCTGAGTTCGCTTTGCAGTTTTCCCACAACCAGCCTCTTTGCGCCCCTTCAGAGACACCATCACTAGCTGCCTGGTGTCCCTTGCATAGAGGTCCAGGCCCAGGCCTATAGGGTCCTCCTCTGAGCTCAGAGATGCCAGCTCCATCTGAGAAGTGATTTCTCCTCAGAATCTGAGTTCTAGCTCCTTGGGCCCCTCCTGCAAATTGCCAAGTTTTAATAATTCCAACCTCTTCCATTTCTTCTCCCAGTCCTCAGTGTGGTAGCTGCTACCTCCGTGGCTCCCTAATATGCTCCATTTGCCTTTTTGATTCTTCAGTACCTGATAAACAATCCTTTATAGCGAACTCTGTAAAAATAACGGGTGTGATCTTTGTCTCCTTACTGAGACCATGCAATCAATATTTTAAGTCCTTTCCCTTATATGCCACTATCATTATTACTGTGATTAGTACTTGTTTGGGTATACATCTTTGTATCCCTGATTATGGCTTTTAATTTATATCTAGATGCATGTTAGAATATTTATTCCTCATTCCTGATACTTCCTAAGAGGTATAGACAGTCATTAGAGCGATATCTTCGGCCCCTTGGAACGATAAATTTGGGAGCAGGAACTAAGAACATGTACAGAGTTCAGTCCCTGCCCTTCCCCTCATCATTTTGTGATCTACTGGCCTGCAGAGATCATATTCCCTAGTGGGCTTTGGTGGCTTAAGTCAAAAGATAAAAGCTCTGCGCTGGTAGGGCAGGCCTGCAGTTCTCTAGGGGAGCCTGCAACCAGCTGGGCAAGTCTTTGCTTCTGGGCTTTAATATTAGAAACATCACTGTTGCTGCATGACAAGGCATGTTCTCAAAAACTCCATCAGTGGCCCAGTTCTCAGTCAGAGACAAAGGCTTCTATTTATAGGAATTCTATGTCAAAGTTTCCGAACATTGTTTAAGTAAGGGCTTTGGAATATATTGTCAAGCAAAGCAATGCCAATTTATGCCTCTGTAACAGCATTCTAACTAAAATTAGGTGTTATTATTATTTTTAATAAAACATGTTTATAGGTAAAGATTTTATATAATTTGTTTAGTATTTTTAACTCTTCACTTAGAGTGCTACAGATTATTACCACAAGTATTGAGGAAAAAAGCCAAACTTAGATGATCATCACCCTTTGTAAAACATTTCAAATATACTGAGACTAGAATATTGATTTTAATTTTTATCCTTGTGTTTCTAGTTAAAGCTTAAAAAAAAAAAGGAAAGAAAGAAATGGTCATGTGGAAATGAAACAATGTTTGTTGGATATGAAATGACTTCTGGAGATCTTCTATGGCTTTGGTCGTATAAAGGACAACGAAATAACTGTTATTATCCTTTTGGCTTCTATCTATGGTAGTTAGCTTGTCTTGACATGGGCAAAGACTCCATGAATTAAATTTAGAGGAAATAGTCTCCATGAAAGGCAAATGAGAGTTACATGAGAATTGCTTTCATGCAACTTTTCTTTGCTTTATAAAATTTATAATAATATTGACAATGACTATAAAATAATGATCTTATACTACTTTATGCTTGTGTAAATAGCTTTTTCAAATAGAGCTTGTTCAAATACAAAGGTGGCTTCCGTATTCCTGAAATTCAAGGTTTGGACAGAATGAGATATGTAAATGAAGTTATATACCTTTTCTGATAAAGACTCCCTAAAATTATTGTGATTACATTGAAAGATTGAATTTTGTCTCCATTTTCACTCTCCTCTAGCTATAACCTTAGCTTTCTGAATTTGCAGTTTCTCCCACTAGAGGCAATGGGCACTTTCTTGTCCCTTGACATTACGTTCAAACATGTGATTTACTTTGGCCAATGGCATGTAAGCAGATAATGCAGACAGAAGCTTGAGATGTGTTTGTGGGGTTGAACTTGCTCTCTTGCTCTTCTATCAGTGCAATAAGAACATGCTCCAACTAGCCCTTGGGTCCAAAGAGGATGAAATAGACAAGGGTAGACATGGACCTAACCTGCAGCTTGGAGTCAAGTGCAGCCATGCTCAACCTTGATCAGTTGATCCTCAGATGACCAATAGAAATGAGTGAAAAAAAATGTGTGTGTGTGTATATATCTATATACATACACATATTTGTTTCAAGGCACTGCATTTTGTAGTAATTTGTCATAGCATTATTGTCATATGTAAATCATCAAGTTCTGTACTAGGCATTGCCACATCCATTATATCAATTGATGTTTCTAACAATCACATGTGGAATCCCTGAGTGGCACAGAGGTTAAGCGCTGGACTACTAACTGAAAGGTTGGTGGTTCAGACTCACCCAGAAGTACCTTTGAAGTAAGGCCTGGATATCTGCTTCCAAAAAGGTCACAGCCTTGAAAACCCTATGGAGCAGTTCTGCTCTGTATACATAGGGTCGCCATGAGTCAAAACTGATTTGATGGCAGCTAACAAAAACAATAATCATATGAGGTAGGTTTTACTATGTGCCCTTCAGAGAAGGAAACTGAGGCTTAGTGAAATTAAATAATTGGCCCAAAGCCTCTTGGCTAGAAAACAAAAGAACAGAAATGAATTTCCATTGGCAGTCAAATTCTACTATTAATAAAAGTATGTAATTTCTAACAGGACTATTTTCATACGCTAAGGATCTATAAGGCTTCATTTCTGTGCAGTTACATGAATGTATTTTATTTTGTTGGATTGAAATTGAACTTGATTTCTGAGACCAAGTTAGCATTATAGCATGGTAATAAAGAGTATGGATTCTGAAATAAAACTGCTAAGGCATGTAACCTGATCTCCAACTTACTATTTATGTGAATATTGGGCAAGTTACTTAATTATGTATTCAGGTTTTTCATTTAACATATGTATAAGTTATGTACTTTATATAATTGTTGTGAGAATTACATGAGTTAATATACTTAATAAGCACTCAATAAATATTAGTTATTGTTATTATGTAAAATACTTACGGTAATTCTGTGTTTAACCTTTTGAGGAACGGCCAAACTCTTTTTCGAAGTGGCTATACCATTTTACAATTTTTATAATTCCACCAATAAAGAATGAGGGTTCCAGTGTCTTCTCATTAATTACACTTGGTATTGTCTGTCTTTTTCATTTTAGACAATCTGGTGAGTGTGAAGTGTTATCTCATTGTGGTTTTAATTTTCATTACCCTAATGACTAACAAAAAGGTGCCCTGGCGATGCAGTGGTTAAGGGATGGGCCGCTTAGTCGAAAGACTGGCAGTTTCAAACCCAGGAAGTGACTTGATTAGGAGGTGGGAGAAAGACCTATAATATGCTTCTGTAACTATTACAGCCTAGAAAACCCTATAAGGCAATTCTACTCTGTCAAATGGGGTTGCTATGAGTTGGAAGAGACTCAGTGACACCCAGCAACAACACAATGACTAAAGAAGTTGATCGTCTTTTACTGTACTTATTGTCATTTGCATATTTCTTTCCAGTAATGTCTATTAAAATTTTTTGTTCATTTTTACATTAGGTTGTTCGTCTTTTCCTATGTAAGAGATTCTACAAATTATGGGAACAGGTTTCCGATTAGATATACAATTTGCAAGTAATTTTTTCCCATTCTACAGGGTGTCTTTTCACTTTCTTGATGGTAAACAACGTTTTTAATTTGTATGAATTTCAATTTATTATTAATATTTTCTTTTGTCACTTGTGCCTCTGGTGTCATTTCTAAAAAACTATTGTCTATTACAAGGTCACAAAAATTTACTTTTATGTTTTTCCTAAGAGTTTTATAGTTTTGTCACCTATATTTAAGTCTATGATCCATTTGAGTTAATTTTTCTATAGGTATGACGTAACCAAAACCGATTGCCATCAGTCGATTCATTGTGACGCTATAGGACAGGGTAGAACTGCCCCTTAGGCTTTCCAAGGAACAGCTGGTGGATTTGAACGGCCAATCTTTTTGTTAGCAGCTGAGTTCTTAGCCACTGTGCACCAGGGCTCCAACATATGATGTAGGGGGCCCAAATTCATTATTTTGCATACATATATCTCCAGTGTCCCAGCATCATTTTTTGAAAAGGCTTTTCTTTCCTCCATGGTCTTGGCACCCCTGTTGAAAATCAATTGACTATAAATATAAGGATTGGCTTCTGGACTTTCAGTTCTATTCCGTTGATCTATATGTCTGTCTTTATGCCAGTACCACACTTCTTGATTACTGTAGATTTGTTGTAAGTTTGAAATCAAAAGGCTACTTTGTTCTTCTTTTATGAGATTCTTTTGACTATTCTGGTCCTATGAGTTTCTGTAAGAATTTTAAGCTCAGATCGTCTATTTCTGCAAAAGTCAGCTGGAATTTAGACAAGGAAAGTGTTGAAAGTATAGGTCAATGTGGAGAGATTTGCCATCTTAAAAATATCAAGTCTTCGTGTCCATGGAATTAAGATATCTTTTTATTTATTTAGGTTTTCTTTAACTTCTTTCAACTATGTTTTTAGTGTACAAGTCATATAATTCTTTTGTTAAATTTATACTTATTTAATTCTACCTATTTTTGTAATTAAATTTTATTGGAACACAGCCATTATCATTTCCTTACTTATTGTTTATGACTGCTTTCAAGCTACAATAGCAGAGTTGAGTAGTTGAAACAAAAAGTTTGTTGACTTCTGGTCTAAAACAGGTATCCTGAATATGCTCTCTGTGTTAACAAATATTGCAGAAATTATTCTCTATACACACTCTAAGAAATTTAAATTTTCCCTTTAAAGTTGCAATAGATTAACCTTTGCAGTGCATGAGTGCTCAGCTCTTATCTTTGGGCATTGACACTTTGTAATTTCTAGTACCATTTATTCTCTGCTTAAACAAACCCTCAAATTACTACTTTGTAAATGACTTACTGAAGGTCTCTAGAATCTTCAGATTTTACTTTTAGATTCCAGATAAGTTGCAGCCTTAAAATCCTCAATATTTTGTGCCTCATAAAACAGTAACACTCAATTAGTAACCATATCCTTTTTGCACAAGATGACGGAAAGCAATGTGAGTGAGTCAAATCATCCGGGAGCAATGCTTTGTTAAGAATTCCTCCGCATTTCTGGGTGTCTTGGAGAAGAGCCTTCATTGTTTGCTGCCTCTGTTGGCTAGGCAAAACTTTCAACTCATGGAGACCCAGATGGTGAAGAAAGAGGAAGACACAACCAAATTAACGAAAATATTATTTCCGATTGTTACTGGGTTTGTTATTCTCCCGGATGCTTGCTGGGATTGTGACCGGTACATTAATTGATCCTTGTAGGTAGAGGAGAAGAAAAATACCTCTTTTGCTAAACAAGAAGAAACAAACAAAAACAATGAATAAAAACAGAATTATATCAGTTTTCTTATTTTTTGAAATATTAATTTACAAATACTGTATCTGATTTTCAAAGAAAATAGATTTACTTAATCTCCTTTGAGTGGGAGTAAATCAATAACAGGTAGGAGTGACAAAGAAAAAAAGCAAATCACAGACCTTGAAATACAAAATAAGTTGGGGGAAGATACTGACTAATGAGAATTTTAAAATTTAAAAGCCTGACTTGGAAAGATGCATACGTAAAGCTCAAATGATTTAAAATAGAATTGGTTTATCTCTGGAATTGCTTTGTGATAGCACCATCTTGTGGTCGAATTTAGACTAGTTCTCTACCCTAATCTAATCGTGACTGAGTTTAGCTCAGCGGCTCCTTGGAAACCCTATGGGGCAGTTCTACTCTGTCCTGTAGGGTCACTATGAGTTGAAACTGACTCAAAGGCAGCAAACAACAACACGAGTAGTTTACCATGTCTAGGGTTTATACAACATGTTATTTTCACTCAATTTTAATAACTTATTTTGCATTATTTAAAATTCAAAAAATTTATTTTAAAAATTATTGAGAAAGATCTTATTTCCCTTTCAGTGCTTTTTCAATACTTTAGAAAGCATTTAAAACTGTTTAAACCAAAGTTACATTTAAAAAAGAAAAAAGTTCAATACATGAGTTATACATAAAAACTCATTTAAAATCAGAAATATTTCCATCTATCAACCTAATTTTTAAACATTGTGGAAAAGATTGAAGAAATAATACAATCATTTAATTTTCAAAATATTTTAAAGTCTAATATTATGGATTAAAAACAATTCTTAGCAAAGTGTAATAGGAAAAAGGTCACCAAAATACATGCTATTCATAGGAAGTGTTAACAGTGAGCATGCGTTGATGTCTCTGGATTTAGACTTCCTTGGGAGTCTCTAGGTCGTGCCAACAGTTTACGTGCTTGGCTGCTAACCAAAAAATGGCTGTTCAAGTTCACCCAGAGGCACTTCAGAAGAAAGGCCTGGTGATCTACTTCTGAAAACTCAGCCATTGAAAACCCTATGGAGCATAGTTCTACTCTGACACAAAGAAGGTCACCATGAGTTGAACTGGATGATTACCGATTAACTGGTAACTTCCTTATGCTGAGATAAGGGGCCATTTCAATTTCTTTTCTTAAGCACTCACTCAACCCTATAGTATTAATTCAATGTTAATTTTTTTATTACGCAAAATCTCTAATTATTCATCATGAACCTGGTTGCAAGGAAGATGACTTCATTTCAGTCTTTTTCTGTATGATATATTCCCTATGGCTATTTAATTTAGATTGTGAACTTATTACATTCATTAAGAATTATACCAGCCTCTCTGATTAAGGTCCAAAGAATGTCGAGAGTAACAATGAATAAAAACCTGGAATCTTTGATATGGAAGGTTGCTTTGATATCACAAGTGTGACACTTTCAGTTTGCCAAGGAAGAGATTCAGAGCCCAAAAGTGAAGGCTTTTTTCAAGGGCAAATTGGCTTAGGCTGATTAACCAAGGGGAAAATAAATTACTTTAGACACTAAGGTACCAGTATTCTTGTCAAAATTATGATTTATATAGGTTTACGTAATACAAATACAAGGACGAATCTTATGATTAAATGTTTTAATATGCAGGTTATCATAAAAATATTATGTATTGATGAAAATAATAACAGAATCACATGAATTATCCAGTAGGATCTATTGATTTTCATTTTATAGAGGTGTGTGGAACGCTTTCAGGAGAAAACAGACGTATAATATAATCATTAGATATTTCAATGTAAATTGGACAAATTGGAAATACCTAAATAATTATGGTAAAGAATGGAGAGTTTTCACAAATATGTTTAGTTTCTTTGAAAAACTGGCACAATTTTGTTCCTAGAAATATTAGTTTTAATTAATAAGCTGCTTCTAGAAAAGAATTAAATATACCTAACAATTAAATACAATTTAGAAGATAAACATGGTTTTCTGATGTGTACTTGCATTTATATTTTTAAAATATTAATATTTATTTAAAGATTTTATAGTGAAATATTTTAAACATGCAATAATAAATGCCAATATGCTGGATGCCCTTTTATCCAGCAACCTACCTGAGAAGTAAAATATTACTGATACAGTCTTCTTAACGTCTTCCTCATAGCATTTTCCTCCATTCCCTGCTTAGGAGACCACCACTCTAATGCTGATGAGTTTTAATCCTATATATTTCTTATATGTTCACTCTATATGTGTAAACTTAAGCAAAGTATAGTATTATATTATGTGTTTTTTAAATTTCACACAAACAACAGATGGTAGGCATTTCTGTTTTCTTCCACACACTTTTTTTGTAGGTCAAATGTCTTATAGGACAATGAGTTGGTAATATGGCATTCATAGCTTCAAATTTTCTGAATATTGCCAAGTTGGTTCTCAAAGTGTTTGTAGTAATTCCTGGTCCTTCTAGCACTGTACACATGTTCCTTGTATTCTACGTGCTGGCTAGCACTTGGTACTTTCAGTGTTTTTCATAATTGCCCATCTGAACAATGTGAGATGGTATCTCATGTTGGTTTTAACTTACATTTTCCTTAGTATTAGTGAGATTGAGTGGTTTGAATTTTTCCAAAATTTATTAGCCATTATAATATCCACTTTTGTGAATTTTATGCCAATATATTTTGCTAATTTTTAAAAATTTTGTTTTAAATTCTTTTTAGGGAGTTCACTTATTGATGTAATCAGGAAGCATATGTGGCTTTTTCTCTCCATTTTTTATGACATCTTTGATGGACTGAAGATTTAATTTTAAAATAATAAAATTTACTAATATTTTCCTTTAAGGATTCTGTTTGATATTGTTTAGGAAATTTTTTTTACCACTTGACCAAAAATATATATCGTTTATCTTCTAAAAATTTTAGTTTAGAAGGTTAGCATGAAGTAAATATCCCATTTTATTTAAATGATGCTGTTTGAATTTGTATTAAGTTGTTATTTTTATTTATTTATATTTTAAAATACATGTTATTTATGTTTATTTTCAAATCTTTATTGTCTCAGTATCACTTATTGAAAATTCTACTCTTTCTCCCAATTGTCTGCAATGTCACCTTGTCAAATCTCTATCAGTCTGCCTGTTCAATTCTATTCCATTTGTCTGTATCTCCTTCTGTTAACTAATATCTTAAATATTATGGTTTTACAATATGCTGTGATGTGCTTTAGGGCAAGGTCCTCAAATTTTTTCCTATTCTACAAAGTTATTTGAGTTATTTTGGCCTATTTTTCTTCCACATAACTGTTACAATCAGCAAATTAAGATGCGTGAGAATCCCTGTTGGGACTTAGATTGTAATTGCATTGGATTTGTATGTGAAATTGGGGACAATTGCCATCTTTGTGAGCTTGAATCATCTAACCCATGACTGAGGTATTACTCTCCATTATTGAGATCTGATATATGATTTGGAATAAAGTTTTATAATTTTCTCCATAAAGATCATGTACATTTTTAAAAAATCTTGTGGTAAAATTTATATAATAAAATATTTGCCATTTTTACCACTGTAAGTGTACAATTCTATGACTTTAATTACATTCACCATGTTGTGCAACCATCACCACTATCCAATTTCAACTGATTTTCACCTCCCAAAACAGCAACTTTTGGTTTGGTTGATTCTCTCTATACGTTTTCTATTCCCTATTTTATTTACCTCTGCTCTAGTCTTTGTTATTTAATTCCTTCTAGTTCCTTTTCCACATTCTACATAATATCTGAGTATTTTCCCCATGATTGATTTTCTGTCTTACTGTTTTTTCTTGCCTTTTGTGTCTCGTAATTTTCTTTTGAAAGGCACACGTTTTATAAGACAGTAGGGACTAAGGTAAATCGATACTAGTTCCCGTTGAGTTGATTTCAACTTACGGTGACCCCATGTGTGTCAGACTAGAATTGTGCTTCATAGGGTTTGCAGTGGATTTCTTGGAAGTAGATAACCAGGTCTTTTTTCTGAGCAGTCTCTAGGTGGACTTGAAGCTCCAAACTATTGGTTAGTGGCCAAATGCATTAACCGTTTTTACCACCCAGAGACTCCTAGAAACAAGCTAAATATTTTTTATGCTTTGAGATGAGTGCTCCTTTTATTTTTTTAGGAGTTCAGCCTGGGTATTTTTGTTAATATCTTCAGGAGTGTTATGGATTGAATTGTGTCCCCCCCAAAATGCGTGTAAAATTGGTTAGGCCACAGTTCCCAGTATTGTATGATTATCTACCATTTTGTCATCTGATGTGATTTTCCTATGTGTTGTAAATCTGTGATGTTAATGAGGCAGGATTAGAGGCAGTTATGGTGAGGCCCGATCCAGGAAGCAGAAGTTGAAGAGACAAGGAACACAGGAAGCAGAGCTGCCTCAGTCTCAAAGGGTAAGGTCACAACTTATGGGGTCTCAAAGGGTGGAGTCGCCACTCATATCAATTAGGAGAATGGGGCTACCCAAAGCCGAGGGAGCAGAGTTGCCATTCCAGTGTGCCTGGAAGGTGGAACTGAAGCCCAGGGCCGAGGGTCCTCCACTCTGAATCCAGAGAGTGTGGCCAATACCTAGAGTCTGGAGGGCAGGGCCATTGTGTAAATGGTCTCAGAAAATTGAGGATTATTTTCAAGGCTTGAGGGCTAATGTAATGTGTTCTGCTGACTTGCTTTGTGCCTGTTATCCCTTCTTTCCCTCCAATTTCTACCATTTATAATGGAAATGTCTAGCTTATGAGTATTCTACCAATGTAATTTGGTAGCAGATAACTTGTATTCTAGATTTCACAGATGAAGAGCAATTTTTGGATTTTGAACTTGGAGTTGATGTAAGACTTTCGCTATGATATGATAGAGTAAATGTGTTTTACATGTGGCAAGGACATGAATTTTGGGGCACCAAAGGGTAGAAAGTTATGGATTGAATTGTGTCCCCCCAAAATGTGTGTAAACTTCGTTAGGCCATGATTCCCAATGTTGTGTGATTGTCCACCGTTTTGTCATGTGATGTGATTTTCCTATGTGTTGTAAATCCTACCCTATGATGTTAACAAGGCAGGATTAGAGGCAGTTATGTTAATGTGGTAGGACTCAATCTACAAGATAAGGTTGTGTCTTAAATCAATCTCTTTTAAGATATAAAAGAGAGAAACTAGCAGGGAGACAAGGGGACCTCATACCACCAAGAATGCAGCACTGGGAGCAGAAGGCGTCCTGTGGACCTGGGGTCCCTGCACTAAGAAGCTCCTAGACCAGGGAAAGATGGATAACAAGGACCTTCCACCAGACCCGACAGAGAGAGAAAGCCTTGCCCTAGAGCTGGCACCCTGAATTCTGACTTCTAGCCTTCTAGACTGTGAGAGAATAAACTTCTCTTTGTTAAAGCCATCAACGTGTGATATTTCTGTTGTAGCAGCACGAGATAACTAAGACAAGGAGTTAGGCTGTGTTTGAAGTTTTTTGTTACTGTCATTATTGTCACTCCACCAGGGAGTTCAAATTCCTCTAATGATAACTTGTATTTATGGTGACTGAATTTGCCAGGGTTTTTATTCCTGACTATCTTCTCCCTCTTGGGCTTTGGCTAACTCTGCTTGTCTTTGGGTCTTCCTTTTGTGTTGCTTCCTCAAGAATATCTTCCTATGGCTGCAATGTCTCCCCAGCTTGGTTTCTAAATACCATCCTCTAATAAAAGGAGCCAAGAATCCTTGGTGAAATGGCTGATTCAAGGGATGGGCAAAGAAAAATACAAGATGAGCCTGGAACATCTTGTAGTTCCAGAAAGTAAGAGCTCAACAACAACAACAACAAAAAAGATGGATATAAAAAACAAACTGAAAGAGCTCTCAATAAAATTTGAACTGCCGACCTTTTGGTGAGCAGCCTGAACTCTTAACTCCTGTGCCACCAGGGCTCCCAAGAGTCCATACTGCTATTAATTCATTATTTGATAAATAAATAAATAAATTTGATCAATATATAAACGGAGGACAAGGGACATGTCTTTCTTACTGAAGAATTCAAACAATAACTAGAAAGAATGAGGAAAATAGAAAATTACCATTAGAACACCATAGTAATAACTGTGGAGCCAAGGTTTACTGTTCATACACCTCCCATACCACTTTTCCATATTCCTAATAATGCAAAAATCCTCACAACTGGCCCAATAAGCAACATCATGATAAACGGTGAAAAGACTGAGGTTGTCAAGGATTTCATCTTACTTGGATCCACAATCAACACCCATGGAAGCAGCAGTCAAGAAATCAAAAGAGCTACCAAGGCCTCCACCGGACGGAGTCCAGTACAGCTAGATGGTGTCCGGCTACCACCACTGACTGCTCTGACCGGGATCACAACAGAGGGTTCTGGACAGAGCTGGAGAAGGAAGTAAAACAAAATTCTAACACAAACAAAAAAGACCAGATTTATTGGCCTGAAAGAGACTGGAGAAACTTTGAGAGTATGGCCTCCAGACACTCTTTTGGTAAAGTCACTTCTGAGGTTCACCGTTCAGCCAGGGATTGGACAGCCCCATAAAACAAAACAGGACTAATGAGGCACAGCAGTCCAGGGACAAGGACTAGAAGGCAGAAGTGGACCAGAAGGCTAGTGATAGGGAACTAAAGGTTGAGTAAGGACAGTGCTGACATGTAGTGGGGTTGTTGACCATTGTCATAGGGCAACATATATACTGTCTACTGAGAAACTATTCTGTTCTGTAAAGCTTTGTCTGAAGTGAGAATAGCAGCACAACTGGAAGAATGTAATCGATGTCACTGAATCGTGCATTTAGAAATTTTTGAAAAGGTGTATCTTTGGCTATGTATGTTTTCACCAAAAAAAAAAGGTCGAGAAGGGTGAGGGTTGATATGTTGTGGGGTTGTTAACCAATGTCATAAAAAAATATGTGTACTGACTGTTTAATGAGAAATTATTTGTTTTGTAACCCTTCACGTAAAGTACAATTAAAACAAACAAACAAACAAAAAAGAAATCAAAAGACACATTGCATTGGGCAAACTGGATGCAAAAGACCTCTTTAAAATGTTGAAAAGCAAATATGTCACTTTGAAGGCTAAGGTGTGCCTGACTCAAGCCATGGTGTTTTCAGTCGCCTCATATGCATGCAAAAGCTGGACAATGAACAGGGAAGACCAAAGAAGAATTGATGCCTTTGAATTATGGTGTTGGTGAAGAGTGCTGAATATACCATGGACTGCCAAAAGAATGAACAATTCTGTCTTGGAAGAAGTACAACCAGTTAGAAGCAAGGATGGCAAGACTACGTCTCACATACTTTGGACAAGTTATCAGGAGGGGTCAGTCCCTGGAGAAGGACATCATGCTTGGTAAAGTAGAAGGTCAGTGAAAAAGAGGAAGACCGTCAACAAAACGGATTGACACAGTGGCTGCAACAATGGCCTCAAGCATAGAAACAATTGTGAGGATGGCACAAGACCGCACAGTGTTTCGTTCTGTTGTGCATAGGGTTGCTGTGAGTTGGAACTGACTTGACAGCATGTAACAACAACAACAACAATGCTATAAGGAGCCCTAGTAGTGTAACGCTGTCATGGATTGATTTGTGTTCCCGCAAAATATCTGCCAACTTGGCTAGGTCATGATTCCCAGTATTGTATGATTGTCT
The DNA here is from genome assembly GCF_000243295.1 of Trichechus manatus latirostris. Taxonomy (NCBI): domain Eukaryota; kingdom Metazoa; phylum Chordata; class Mammalia; order Sirenia; family Trichechidae; genus Trichechus; species Trichechus manatus. Next base: position 958,688 of record NW_004444031.1, read on the forward strand.
ACCATTTTGTCATCTGATGTGGCTTCCATATGTCTTGTATATCCTATCACTATGATGAAATGAGATGTATTAGTGGCAGTTACACTGATGAGATCTACAAGATTAGATAGTGTCTTAAGCCAATCTCTTTTGAGATATAGAAGAGAAAAGCGAGCAGAGAGACATGAGGATCTCATACCACCAAGAAAGCAGCGCTGGGAGCAGAGAACGTCCTTTGGACCTGAGGTTCCTGTGCTGAGATGCTCCCAGGCCAAGAGAAGATTGATGACAAGGACCTTCTTCCAGAGCTGAGAGAGAGAGAAAGCCTCCCCCTGGAACTGATGCCCTGAATTTGGACTTCTAGCCTACTAGACTGTAAGAGAAGAAATTTCTCTTTGTTAAAGCCATCCACTTGTGGTATTTCTATTATAGCAGCACTAGATGACTAAGACAAACACTTAAGTGCTTGGCTGCTAACAGAAAGGTTGGCAATTTGAATCTACCCAGTGGCTCTGCAGGAAAAAGCCCTGGTGATATGCTTCCATAAAGATTACAGCCTCTAAACCCTATGGGGCAGTTCTACTCTGTCACATGGGGTAGCTAGGAGTTGGAATCAACTGGGCAACATTCATTCATAACAAAAACCATGCTTTTATAATTAAACCAGTGATTTTTTTTTTTTTAAATCTCATCTTCCCATATTTAAATGTGTCCCTTAGAAAACACACACAATCATCAGAATCTCTGGTCTTAGAGTTATTTGGTGCCTTCAGTAGTTTGTCTTGCAACAGATAGTGCCCAATAGAAGGCTAGTAGATCATTTTAATAGAGTGAGTACTGGGCACTGCGTCAGGCAACCATCCAGTCCAAAGGCCAATGACTGATGAAGCAGTGCTCTTTCTGGCTTTTGCCAGAGGCTGCACTCAGCATGGATCTCTTTAGCCACACTGGAGATATCAGAGGACAAGGGTTCTCACGAGGTCCCAGGAGAGCTGACTATGCTTTTGGTTTTTTTTGAGTCTCAGTCAGTGCTGAGTGCTACTGTGCTATCAGTTCAGAAACACATCTTTTATGTGTTCTCTGGTATATAGACCCAAGGACAGCGTCTGCATGTAGGCGGTGATTCTTTCAGAATCCAAATAATCAGACTCTGCCGGAAAAGTGTACAACCATCCTGTCAGTAGTTTGTTTGGATTGTAGGAAAGAGCAGCCTCAGATACCACTTCAGCAAATCAAGCAAGGAATAGTTACTTAAAGAATTCACAAGGAAGTCACTATGCTTGGCGCTCATGGATGAGTGATTAAAAATGCTCTTCAGGTCACTCAGGGTTGCAGGTTTTTTAATTTTTTTTATTGTACTTTAGATGAAGGTTTACACGACAAATAGTTTCTCATTAAACAGTTAGTACACACATTGTTTTATGACAATGGTTAACAACCCCACAACATGTCCACACTGTCCCTTCTCAACCTTGGGTTCCCTATTATCAGATTTCCTGTCCCCTCTTGTCTTCTAGTCCTTGTCCCTGGACTGTTGTGCCCCATTAGTCTCATTTTGTTCTATGGGGCTAATATTTGGCTGAATGGTGAACCTTGGGAGTGACTTCATTACTGAGCTAAAAGGGTGTCCGGGAGCCATTACTCTTGGGGTTTCTCCAGTCTCTGTCAGGTCAGTAAGTCTGGTCTTTTTTTGTGAGTTAGAACTTTGTTCTACATTTTTCTCCAGCTCTGTCCGGGACCCTCTGTTGTGATCCCTGTCAGAGCAGTCAGTGGTGGTAGCCGGGCACAATCTAGTTATACTGGACTTAGTCTGGTGGAGGCCGTGGTAGTTGTGGTCCATTAGTCCTTTGGACTAATGTTTCCCTTGTATCTTGTTTTCTTTATTCTCCCTTGCTGCTGAAGGGGTGAGACCAGTGGAGTATCTTAGATGGCTGCTCACAGGCTTTTAAGACCCCAGACACTGCTCACCAAGGTAGACTGTACAACATTCTCTTTAT
>NW_004444031.1:961197-962241 GCF_000243295.1 Trichechus manatus latirostris
GCAATGAACATGGGTGTGCATATGTCTATTTGTGTGATGGCTCTTATTTCTCTGGGATATATTCCTAGGAGTGGGATTGCAGGATCGTATGGTATTTCTATTTCTAGCTTTCTAAGGAAGTGCCATATCATTTTCCAAAATGGTTGTATCATTTTGCATTCCCACCAGTAGTGCATAAGAGTTGTGATCTCCTGGCAGCCCTTCCAACGTTTGTTATTTCCAGTGTTTTCGATTCGTGCCAGTAATGCCTGGGTGAGATGGTATCTCATCGTGGTTTTAATTTGCATTTCTCTAATGGCTAGTGATCACGAGCATTTCCTCATGTGTCTGTTGGCCACTTGAATGACTTCTTTCGTGAAGTGTCTGTTCATTTCCTTAGTCCATTTTTTTAATTGGATTATTTGTCTTTTTGTTGTAGAAGTGTTGGATTTTCTTGTAGATTTTACAGATTAGAACTTTGTCTGACTTGTAATGTCCAGAGATTTTTTCCCAGTCTGTAGGTTCTCTTTCTACTCTTTTGGTGAAGTCTTTTGATGATCATAAGTGTTTGATTTTTAGAAGATCCCAGATATTTAGCTTATCTTCTGGAGTTTCTGTGTTGTTGGTTATAGTTTGTACCCTGTTAATGTTGTGTATTAGGGCCTCTAGTGTTGATCCTATTTTTTCTTCTATGAACTTTTTTAGTTTCGGGCTTTATATTTAAGTCTTTGATCCATTTTGAATTAGTTTTTGTATATGGCATGATGTATCGGTCCTGTTTCAGTTTTTTGCAGATAGACATCCAGTTTTGCCAGCACTATTTGTTAAAAAGACCATCTTTTCCCCATTTGATGGACTTTGGGGCCTTGTGGAAGATCAGGCGACCGTAGGTGGATGGATTTACATCTGGGTTCTCAATTCTGTTCCATTGGTCAATGTATCTGTTGTTGTACCAGTACCAGGCTGTTTTGCCTACCGTAGCTGTATTGTAGGTTCTGAGGTCATGTAGTGTGAGCCCTTCTATGTTATTCTTCTTCTTCATTAGTGCTTTACTTATCCAGGGCT
>NW_004444031.1:963644-971058 GCF_000243295.1 Trichechus manatus latirostris
TCTGATCTTTATTGTTTCCTTTCTTCTGGTGGCTGTGGGCTCTTTTTGCTGTTCTCTTTCTATTTGTTTGAGTTGTGTAGTTAATGTTTTGATTTTGTCCTTTTCTTCTTTTTTGATGTGTGCATCTATTGCTATAAATTGTCCCCTGAGGACTGCCTTTGCTGTGTTCCAAAGGTTTTGGTATGATGTATTGCCATTCTTAATTGATTCTAGGAATTTTTTGATTCCATCTCTGATTTCTTCTATTACCCAGTGGTTTGTAAGCAGGGTGTTATTCAGTTTCCATGTAATTAATTTTTTTCCCTTGCTCTTTCTGTTGTTAATTTCTGCCTCAATGGCATTGTGGTCAGAGAAGATACTTTGTATTACCCAGTGTTTTGCTTCTTGTTGAGAATTGCTCTGTGGCCTAAGATGTGGTCTATTTTGGAGAATGTTCTATGTGCATTGGAAAAGAATGTGTACTTTGCAGCTGTACGGTGGAGTGTTCTACATATGTCTATGAGGTCAAGTTGGCTGTTTGTGTCCTTTAGGTCTTCTGTATCTTTACTGAGTTTTTTTTTAGATGTTCTGTCCTTTACCGAGAATGGTGTGTTGAAGTCTCCTGCTATTACTGTGGAACTGTCAATTTCTCTTTTCAGTGCTGTTAGAGTTTGTTTTACATATTTCGGAGCCCTGTCATTGGGTGCGTAGATGTTTATTATGGTTATGTCTTCATGATGGATTGTTCCCTTAATCATTATATTGTGTCCTTCTTTGTTTTTTATGGTGGATTTTGTTGTAAAGTCTATTTTATCTAAGATAAGTATTGCCACTCCTGCTCTTTTATGGTAGTTGTTTGCTTGATATATTTTTTCCATCCTTTGATTTGTAATAAATTTACATCTTTGTTTCTAAGGTGTGTCTCTTGTAGACAGCATATTGATGGATCCTGTTTTTCAATCCATTCTGTCACTCTCTGTCTCTTTATGGATGCATTTAGGCCGTTCACATTCAGGGTAATTATTGATAGGTGTGAGTTTATTGCTGTCATTTTGTAGTGCCTTTTTTTTTTTTTGTGGTGCTGACGTTTTCTTTGTTCCTCTTACTCTCCTGTGCTGAATTCCTATTTTTTGTGGAATTTTTTTTTTCATTTCTTTTGTTTTCGTAGGTTTTGTTTTTCCTGAGACTTTATGTTTTTCCTCTTTATTTTGATGAGTAGGTTTGTTAACTTTCTTTGTGGTTACTGTGAAACTTAGACCTTATCTTCCTAAGTTTGAAGCAGTCTATTGTTACTTGGTATCGCCTTGCTTTCCTCTCCATTAGAAGGTTTTAAAGATCATGATATATGTTTTTTAAATTTGCCTGTTCCTTTGAAAAACATCTTATTTTTATCCCCTGCAATTATTAATACGCATCTATAAGAATAATGTGCAGAATGATAATATATGAGTGCAAATTTAAATGGAAGAGTGTCTGGAAAGCTAACATAAATGCATCATGGTCACAATCTATTAGTCTAATTATTTTGTTTAACTCTTTAAGATGACACTTCTTCCTTTATCTTTATAATCACCCATTACCATTTATTACATGGTTATATGAAGTTATGCATCTGCAGTAAACATCTGTTAAAATAAGAAAAAATCACTCTATTCTATTTCTTTTATAGAATGCAGTTAACAACAGCATGGAAGAGAACAATCTCCATTGTAATGTTCGAAGATCCAAAGTAATGAGGTTTAGCCTTCCAGTTTTAGCTGAATAGCTACATATTCTTTCTTCTAAGCTTCAATAGGTTCTCTGGCACCTGCAGTCCATTTTTTTTAAATGCTTGATTTTTTTTTCTTTTATTAACACTTTTTCAAAATAACGATTTTGTTCTCCAGCATTCTTCAGATGGTCAATGAGACTTTAAAAATATAATTTTAAACTTAACTACATATACTTTTTAATATGGTATAATTTATTACAGCTATTATTCTTATTGATTCTTAAATTGTCCCACCTTTGGCCATTCAGAGCATCTTCAACTTGATCTAGGATGTGGTCTATCTTGGTGAACGTTCCATGTGTGCTTGGGAATGCATGTTCTGTTGTTGGATGAAGTATTCTATAAATGTCAATTATATCCAGTTGATTAGTGGTGCTGTTCAGTTCAACTATACCCTTACTTATTTTCTGTCTGCTGGATCTGTCAATTACTGATAGAGGGGTGTTGACATTTCTAACTATCATAGTGATTTTATCTATTTCTACTTGCAAATTGATACATTTTTGCCTCGCATATGTTGACTCTCTGTTATTAGGCATATATACATTAAGTATTGTTATGTCTTCTTGGAGAATTGAACTTTTTACTACTGCGTAATTCCCTTCTTTCCCTGATGATTTTCCTTGGTGTGAATTTGGCTTTGTTTGAAGTTAATATAGCTACTCCAACTTTCTTTTGATACCCTTCTATATCCCTTTACTTTTAATCTATGTCTTTATAAGGTGGGTTTCTTATAGATGATATATAGTTGGATCTTGGTATTGTGTGTGCTTTTTTTTTTTTTTGTTTAATCCACTTGGCTATTCTCTCTTTTTTAATTGGTGTATTTAGACTATTCACGTTAAAGTGATTATTGATATATTTGGATTAATATCTGTAATATGGGTCCTATTTTATTTCTATTTGCTGGTAACTGGTTTCTACTTGCAGTCCCTGTTCTTTGTTGTTTCTTTTTCTCCTTTTCCCCCTCCTTCTTCTTTCTTTGTCTCCACTCTTTTTCCTGCCTTCTCTGGTTTTCTTTCAGCATTTTGTATGATTACATTTTATATCCTCTCTTATCATATCATTTTTTAACTTATTTTTAATTAGTTGCCCAAGGGTTTACAATATACATTTACAATTAATCTAAATTTAAATAACACTATACCATTTCACAGGTAGTGCAGGTACTTTATAACAGAGTGTTATGAATTGAATTGGTTCCCCAAAAAAAGGTACATTGAAGTTTTAGCCCCTGGACTTGTGAAAATGACCTTGTTTGGAAATAGATTTTTTCTTTTACTGTCAGTTAAGTTAAATGAGGTCAGACCAGAGTAGGGAGGGTTCTAATCCTAATCTTTTCTGAGTATCGTCTTATAGAACGTACCAGAAAATAGATCCAATGTCTTCGTCTGCGTTCTCTAGAGGAACAAAACCAGTGAAGTGTGTATAGTTGGCCCTCTATATCAGTGGGTTGTGCATCTGCAGATTCAACCAACTGTGGATTGAAAATATTAAAAAACAAAGGTCACGTTGTTGCTGAAGTGTACTATGTAGTTAGGTCTATGATGGTTACGTCTGTACTGAACATGTGCAGACTTTTTTTTCTTGTCATTATTTCCTAAACAATACAGTATAACAACTCCCCTTTCAACTGATTGGCTGATCACATCAGATCACATCATGGAAGTGATTACATTATATTACGTAATGGAAGGGCAATCAGTCCAATGTCTGCCAAACTACTGAGAATCGTAGCCTAGCCAAGTTGACATGTAACATTAATCACAGTCACACACGAAGGAAACATATCATGTCCATCTACAAGCCAAGGAACACAAAGATATGCCTGGGGCTATCAGAAACTGAAAGGGACAAGTGACGATCTTCCCCTAGAGCCTATAGAAGAGAGCATAGCCCTGCTGACACTCTGAATTCAGACTTCTAGCCTCTAGAACTGTGAGAAAATAAATTTCTGTTATTTAAAGACACTTTGTGGTATTTGGCAGCCCTAGGAAACTCAGACACAGAGTATTCTTAATTATTCCCTCCCATCTTTTATAGCAGAGCCCTGGTGGCATAGTGGTTAAGAGCTCAGGCTGTTAACCAAAAGATCAGCAGTTCAAATCTATCACCTGTTTCTTGGAAACCCTAAGGGGTGATTCTATTCTGTCCTATAGGGTTGCTATGAGTCGGAATCGACCCAGCGTCAGTGGTTATCCTTTATAATAGTGTTGTCTTTCATTTCACTTATCAATAAGCTATAATCGTCTAATATATTGTTGCCATTATTATAATTTTGAAGTAAATGTTACGTTAGATCAGTTAAGAATAAAAAAAATAAAAGATTTCATTTTACATTCATTTATTTCTTCTCAAACACTTTCCTTTCTTCATGTAGACATGATATTTCTTCTGTCTTATTCACCCTCCCACTCCCAACACACACACCTCATCCAAAGAGAAACAGGGCTGATTCAAATTGCACTGATTTCAGGACATTGACTGGATACAGCCTTTGATATATTAATATATTTAAGTGCTACTATATATATATCTGAAAATAGACTGCATTCAAATTAGTACATATGTTACTTTGGATTTCTTTAATATGACTAGGTGATATCCTGCCTCAGTGAGGAGGATTCAAAATAGTTGTTAAAAACGTAAAAGCTTTGTAAAATATGCCAAATATTTTTGTGAAGAACCTCAAAGTAGTGTAGTTTTAAGGGATTAAAACTTTTGTTTTTCATGCATTGACAGACTGCTTGCATTTCACGGCATGTCAACTCAAACTTATCCTTGAAACTGGCAAAACACATTTCGTAGAATACAAAGCAGGGGACCGTTTAAGCAACATAAGACAACACATTGTCAAAACCTGTTTCTAGATGCTTTCATGTGAGCTTGCTTTGGGTTTAGGCTTAAGGGTAACAACCAGGACTGGAAATTTAGTCTTCTTTGCTTCTAGGTTTACCTAGCTTAGGTAAGAAATTTCACAGTTTAGCTGAGCCTGTCTAGTCTATTGCAGTGGGGGCCTAACTAGTCTCCCTTCTTTCATGCTTTATTCAACCAATCCGTTCTCATCATTACAGCTAGGAAAATATTTGTAAAATGCAAACATATCATATAATTTCCTGGTGTAATAAATCTCTATAACCTTTAGACAATACTAAAATCCACAATGGGCTTTGCAAGGTTGCAATTATTTCCTGCTTGCCTGCCTCAGAAGGTTTTTTCTTATTCCACTTTTCCCTTCAGTCTTTATGCTGGACTTATGTTAGTAAAAATTTCTTGTGCTTTTTCTTCCCCTCCAGCCATTAAACTTGCTGTTTCTTTTCATTCCGCACTCAGTCTGCATAACTCTTACACATCCTTGAAGCCTCAGCTTCACTGTAGCTTCTCAGGGAATCCTTCTCAGCTCTCCTCAGTAAATCAGGTCTACTTATAAACTCTTCATCCACCCGTTTTGCAGCACTTGGCACAGTTTGAATTATTCAATTAATTGTTGGAGGTGATTTGTTTGATCTCTATTTTTACCACTAGACTGTAAGTTCCAAAAGGGAAGGCACCATGCTGATAGTTTATTTTGATGTCCCTAGCATTGAATACAGTGCCCAGAAAATAGAAAATACAAAATATTTTTGACTTACTAACTCACTATAATTCTGTTTTGAGGATGAGATGCTAAAGTTCCAATCAATGACAAAGTGTTACTTTCCTTGCTTCATTTTCTGTGCATAAATTTCCCTTAGGGAACTCTGAAGGAACTGGAAAGGCAGAATGGTGTAATTTGTTCCCTTGCCAAATAGCATCATAATTTAATGTTAATTGTGCATCATACATCACCATCACTTAAAATTCAGACTGTTTTTCCTCCCTCTCTTTGCAATTCTTTTGCTCATAATTTAAGATCTGTTTCACTAATGCTAATATGTCAAAGTTTTATTAAAAAAAAAAAATTAAAATAATTTAGAAAATTTTACCTCCAGTTTCCTCATTAAACAGTTTCAAGGAAATTTAAAATATGCATATTATGAACAGATGATTTTATTGTTTTTCAATGTGTTAAGTTTGTATTTTATTGTTTGAATATGCAGCTCATTAGTTTCTGTTTTATTTTTTTATTTTTTGTGTGCATTTCAACTTGTATTGGCAATAAAACAAGATGCACTTTAGAATGGATGCCCCTGAGCAATTCAAGTAACTTTGAAATTGCAGTTTGACTTCAATCTATATCCAAATCCAGCCTAGGCCAGTGATTTAAACTGTAAAGTTTGAAACAGAGTCACACAAACAAATACACAGATTTTTCAAATATTTTGTTAAAAATTTTTCTTAGTTTATTTTTACTACTTTAATACCTAATTTAGAGAAATCAAAATATATTGACAAAAATATGACAAAAATTATTATAATCACTCCCACACATAGAACAAAAAAAAGAAGCTAACCACTGAAAATCTCAGGTCCTCACCTCACCACAGCTTTGTGGATGGATTTTATTTATAATTAGAAAAGTGAAAAACGGTTCCTTTGGCCTTGAAGAAAAATGCTGCATATGTCAGTGCAAGTCAATACAGATTTTAAAACTGTAAAATAATTTTATTGTTAATTTATAATATTATCTTCTGGTAAATTGTGGAATAATGATAAACAGAAGTGTTTCTGGAGTGTTTCTTTTGTGTGTGTGTATGCCTTAAATATGAACCTCACTTCTATATTTAGGGGATCCTGCAACTTATATATCTGGGTAGAAGGAAGAACCCATTGAAGTTGCAAACACCAAATGCTTGCTTTCCCAGCCTCCCTTGAGCGTGGGTAAGTTACCTAGGCTCAGTCAACGAAGCAAATAACCCGTTGCCATCAAGTTGATTCCGACTAGTAGTGACCCTATAGGACAGAGTAGAAGTGCCCCATAGGGTTTCCAAGAAGCGGCTGGTGGATTCAAACTGCTGACCTTTTGGTTAGCAGCCAAGCTCTTCACCACTGCGCCACTAGGGCTCCCAATGGTGCATACTTGTCCACAATATTGAACCTGGATTTGGGACAGAAAGTAGTATCACATATGGGATAATCCATTCTGGTGGGTGAAAGCAGCATTCACAGCAACACTAGGTCTCCAGATGCAGCAGCGGTTGCCTCGTGAAGAGCAGTGGCAGCAATAGTGGTCCAAATCCTGGCATGCAGAATTCAGTCATCATGATTTTGTGGTATGATGCTCATTATTGTGCAATATCCCTGGTGATTCTGTGAGATGCTGAAATCTTTTCATTATTCAATACCCATTTCAGCCTTCTCTGCTTAAATAAGTTATACTCAGTTTGTGTTACATCTGATCAGTATTTCTGATGGAAATGGCATCTGCATTTTGCAAAATATATATGTATGTATCTGCCATTATTTCCAATAGCCTTAGCTCAAAAATTCTTAAGTGTTTTAACTTTTTACATAGCAAAATGCTATTTCCATAACTCTAGTCATTTCCTTAGGAAAAAATCATATGCAATTTTTTCCTAGTAAAAATAATCATATTTAAGGACCAACACTTCAGGCCTTAATACGTGGCATTAACAGGATACAAACCATAACCATCAACGCACAAAACCCAACAGATAAGCTAGATAACTGAGATCTTATAAAAATCAAACACCTATGCTATTCAAAACACTTCACCAAAAGAGT
>NW_004444031.1:972845-981961 GCF_000243295.1 Trichechus manatus latirostris
AACCAATGTCATAAAACAACATGTGTACTACTGTTTCATGAGAAACTATTTGTTCTGTAAGCCTTCACCTGAAGTACAATAAAATATAAAAAAAAATCATATTTAAGTAGGAATTTATAACTAAGTTACTCCTGTTAGAAATACTATAGATTGGTTTCAGTCAATGGGGTTTCTTTTTTTGTTATTCAAAATAGTGAAATTGTCTGTGTTGTCACATGCTACACCTCTAGAACTGCAAAAAGTAATGGATGACATTCTAGAAAATTTAAGATAGTCCTGAAATTTTGTTAGGTGCCAGTGAATTGGTTGTGTCTCATAGCAACAGAAAGAAACACTGTCCGGTCCTGTGCCATCCTCACAATCATTATGCTTGAGCCAATTGTTGTAGCCACTGTGTCAGTCTGTCACATTGAGGGTCTTCCTCTTTTTTGCTGACCATCTACTTTACCAAGTATGATGTCCTTCCCCAGAAACTGGTCCCTCCTGATAACACGTCCAAAGTATGTGAGATGAAGTCTCCCCATCCTTGCTTCTGAGGAGTATTCTGCCTGTACTTCTTCCAAGACAGACTTGTTCCTTCTTCTGGAAGTCCATAGTATATTCAACATTCTTTGCCAACACCATAATTCAAAGGCATCAATTCTTGTTTGGTCCTCCTTATTGATTGTCCGGCTTTTGAATGCATTTGAGGTGATTAAAAACGCCATGACTTGGATCAGGCGCACCTTAGGCCTCAAAGAGACATCTCTGCTTTTTAACACTTTAAAAAGGTCATTTGCAGCAGATTTGCCCAATGCAATATGTCATTTGATTTCTTGACTGCTGCTTCCATGGGTGTTGATTGTGGATCCAAGTAAAATGAAATCCTTGAAAACTTCGATATTTTCTCCATTTATCATGATGTTGCTTATTGGTACAGTTGTGAGAATTTTTGTTTCTTTTATGTTGAAGTGTAATCTATACTGAAGGCTGTGGTCTTTGGTCTTCATCAGTAAGTGCTTCAAGTTCTCTTCACTTTCAGCAAGCAAGGTTGACTCATCTGCATATCACGGATTAATGAGTCTTCCCCCAATCCTGATGCCCGGTTCTTCTTCATATCGTCCAGTTTCTTGGATTATTTTCTCATCATACAGATTGAATAAGTATGGTGACAGGATACAACCTTGACGCACACTCTTCCTGATTTTAAATCACGCAGTATCCCCTTGTTTTGTTCCAACGACTTCCTCTTGATCTATGTACAGTTTCCTCATGAGCACAATTAAGTGTTCTGGAGTTCCCATTCTTTCCAATGTTGTCCATAATTTGTTATGATCCACACAGTATTTGCATAGTTAATAAAGCACAGGTAAACTAAAATGTAAATAAGCACATATTTTATTTATTTATGCTTTGGTTTTTGTAAAACAAAATGCAGAGTTTTTTAGTTATTGTAAAATAAAACACAAAGAATATCTTTCTGGTATTCTCTGCTCTCAGCCAAAATCCATCTGACATCAACAATGATATTCCTCTTTCCACATCCTCTTCTGAATCCAGCTTGAATTTCTGGTAGTTCCCTGTTGATGTACTGCTGCAACCACTTTTGAATGATGTTCAGTAAAATTTTACTTGTGTGCGATATTAATGATACTGTTCTATAATTTCTGCATTCTGTTGAATCACTTTTCTTTGTAATGGGCACAAATATGGGTTTCTTCCAGTTGGTTAGCTAGGTAGCTGTCTTCCAAATTTCTTGGCATAAATGAGTGAGTACTTTCAACACTGCATCTGTTTGTTGAAACATCTCAACTGGTATTCCGTCAGTTCCTGGAGCTTTTTTTTTTTCCTCCAATATCTTCAGTGTAGCTTGGACATCTTCATTCTGTACCACTGATTCATGATCATATGCTACTTCCTGAAATGGCTGAACATCCATTTTTAGTCCAGTGACTCTTTGTATTCCTTCCATCTTGTTTTTATGCTTCCTGTGTCTTTTAATATTTTCCTCATAGAATCTTTCAATATTGCAACTCAAGGGTTGAATTTTTTCTTCAGTTCTTTCAGCTTAAGAAATGCCTAGCTTGTTCTTCCCTTTTGCTTTTCTAACTCCAGGTCGTTGCACATTTCATTATAATACTTTACCTTGTCTTCTCGAGCTGCCCTTTGAAATATTCTGTTCAACTCTTGCTTCATCATTTCTTCCTTTTGCTTTAGTTGTTCAACATTCAGGAGCAACTTTCAGTGTCTCTTCTGGCATCCACTTTGGTCTTTTCTTTCTTTCCTGTCTTTTTAATGACCTTTTGCTTTTTTCATGTATGCTGTCCTTGATGTCATTCCAGAACTTGTCTAGTTTTCTGTCATTAGTGTTCAATGTGTCAAAGCTATTCCTGAGATTGTCTCTAAATTCAGGTGGGATAGACTTGTGGTCATACTTTGGATCTTGTGGACTTGTTTTAATTTTCCTCAGCTTCAACTTGAACTTGCATATGAGCAATGATGGTTCTGTTTCACAGTCAGTCCCCTGTCCTTGTTCTGACTGATAATATTGAATTTTTTCCATTATCTCTTTCCACAAATGTAGTCAATTTGATTCCTGAAACATTTGAAGATCTATCCTGAAGTACAGTGCTGTCAGTGATAGGATAATACCCATAAGCCTACAAGGACAACCAGTTAATAAGACTATTATTTTACATACCATGACAGTCTTAAGGGAGTGGAATTTCATGCCCAGGATGACTTTAAAAAATTGGCCACTGTGTCCCTAATGTTTGAAACATCTTATACCAAGAAATAAAAAAAAACAAGTACTGTGGGTAAAATTTTAATAAAGTTAGAGCCCAAACAAAACAATACTGTTTTGCTGCATTTACATTTTCTTTCATTCCTTCAGAGAGCTAGTTCTCTATTCTCTTATCTTTCATAATACATAATAAATTAAGAAATAAGATAAACATAAACTGAGCTGAGAGTATATGCTGGCTCCTAGCAAATATCGATTCCTTTGGAAGGCTTAAGATATAGAGATAGGAACCTAGAATACAGAGGATGTAAAAAGAAAGAGAGAGAGAGAGAAAGAAAGACTACAACTCGATCACTCTGTGCCAAAGACTTTTCTGAATATATTATTTAAATCAATTCACTTAATCCTTATAACTACACAATAATATAAACCCTCAATGAGGTGAATTGACACAATAGCTGAAACAATGGACTCAAACCAACGATCTTGAAGACGGCACAGGAAACTGAGCAATGTTTCTTTCTGTTACACAAAAGGTTGGAGCTGATTTGTCGGCAAGTAACAACAACTGCAACAGCAAGTCCTTATTATGATTGTTCTCATTTTACAGACAAGGAATCAAGCCTTATACAGTGCGATAGGTAAGGTTGTGTCATCTTGGCTGGGACATGATTCTCAGTGGTTTGATAGCCGTATGATGTGATCACTTCCATGATGAGATTTGATATCATGTGATCACCTCCATGGAGGGATCTACTGTGAGTAGCCAATCAGATGAATGGGAGTTTCCTTGGGCGTGTGGCCTGCATTGAATATAAGTGGACATTCTGGCAAGGTTTGTGGGCTTTTGCTCGTTCTGGATCCTGCAGCTGGCTTCTGTTCATCTGACCTCTGGTTCTTGGGACTTGAGCTAGCAGCTTACCTGTGATCTTGCCTGCCAATCTTGAGATTCATAGATCTTAGCAGCCTGTAAGCAACAGCCCTACTCTCTGACATGCTGATCTTGAGTTTGTCAGCCCTGTGGCTATGTAAATCAGGAGAAACCTCTATCTTGACCCACTGACTTGGGACGTTCCAGCCTCTACAACCGTGTGAGCCATTTCCTTGATATAAATCTCTCTATATACATATATTTATATGGTTTACTGGTTTTGTGTCTCTAGTATAAGGTCACAGAATACTATTTGGTGGACCTATGTAAATTTAAGGATTCTTTCATGAGAGATCATATTTTGAAACATTATGCTCTATCAAGTCATGAAGTTTGTTTCTTCCTCCCATTGAGTTTGTGTTGGTGCTATGACTGCTTTAAATGATTGAATACACATGTAGCCTTTACTCGGTCTTACAACTTCTGCTTCATGCCTCTTGGAACTCAGATTTGAGGGAGCCCTGGAGAGGCTGAAATGAAGAGGAACCAAGGCTCCCAGCTGGCAGTCCCAGTTGAACTTCTATCTGATCTGACAGCCAGTATCAACTTGCCTGCCATTTGTCTATCTCAGCTGAGGTCCAGATGTCACGCAGCAGATTTAGATCTGACGCCGTAATAGATTGAGATATTGGGAATCTGGGGTAAGGTGTGAGTGTATTTTGCACATGAAAGATTGTGAACTGTGGCCAAATAGTGGACTGATTGTATTTGCCAAAGTTGGCTGCTACAGCATCTCCTATCTCAAGTGCTCTTCTACATTGTTATCTCTGTCCCAACAAGAGGCGGAGTCTTTTTCTCTATCCTTTTGCACCTGGACTGTGAATGATTTAACAACAAAAAAAAGAAAGGTAGAAGAAAGTTCTGAGTGTAGCCCTTTCCTGGCCTAGCAGCCTCTGCTTTCTTTATTTTGGAGGCCAGCTGTTGTGCAGTGAGGAAATCCTGGAAAGAACCACATGAAGAAACAATACAGCCCCAACTCAATTTAGGCTATCTACAATTTGATTGAAGGAACCATCTTGAATGTTCCAGCCAGGCTATTTGCTCCATCCCAACTGATGTTTCAAATCTTATAGAACAAGAGTAGACCATCCCTATTATGCCGTGTCTCAACTGCTGACCCACAGAACCATGAGTGTTATTAATAAACTGTTGTTTTATGCCACCAATTGCTGGAGTATTATGCAGCAATAATTACTATTAAGTGGATCATCCTGGACATCTTTTTAAGTCACTCCTGAGGTTCACCCTTCAGCCAAAGATTAGACAGGCCCATAAAACAAAATGAGACTAAATGGGCAGACCAGGCCCAGGGACAAGGACGAGAAGGCACGAGGGGACAGGAAAGCTGGTAATGGAGAACTCAGGGTCAAGAAGTGGAAAGTGTTAACATGTTGTGGGGTGGCAACCAATGTCACAAAATGATATGTGTATTAACTGTTTAATGAGAAACTAATTTGCTCTGTAAGCCTTCATCTAAAGTACAATTAAAAAAATTTGAAAAAATAACAAAAACAAAATTAACTGGAACATTCCTACTATATACTAGTGCACTTCTAGATGTCAGACATAGAACAGTGAAAAAACGGAAAATATTTCTGCTTATATTTTAATTGAAAGAAACAGATAAAATACAATTATGGATTATAATAATATATTAATTTTCATATACTGAAATATTCTAAAATAAATAAATAAATCAGGATATCGTGATATTAAATGCCTCAAAGGAAAGTGGTAACTTTAGGTAGGGAGATTATTGAAAATATTTTCTGAAGAGGTGACATTAAATAAAGACATAAATGATGAAAGTAGTCAGCCATCAGAACATTTTGAAGAAAAGTGTTCTAGACCGAAAGAACAGTAAATACAAATAAACTGAAGTGCTATTGATCTTGGCATGTTTAATGAGGAGACGAGAGGCCAAAATAGCTAGACAGTAGTAAAGGCAGGGGAGCATATGAGATGAAAACAGAGAGGAGGGCAGAGACCTTGTCAGCAATGGAAAGATCTTGGATTTCATTTTATGAGCATAGCAAACCATTGAAAAACTCAAAACAAAGAGATAACACACTTTCACTTATTTTTTATAAACCTTTTATTTTGGAATAATTTTATATTTACAGAAAAGTTGCACAGATAGTACAGAGACTTCCTGTATGGCACTCACCTAGTTTCTCTCATTGTTAGCGTCTTACGTTATTATGAAAAATTTGTCCAAATTAAGAAATTAACATGGCTACATTACTATTAGCTAAACTTCAGACTTGTTTGAATTTCACTAAATTTTCTATTGTAGTTAGTTACTGCGTCTTTTTAGTGTCCTCTAGTCTAGTTGTGGAGCACTGGTGGCACAGTGGTTAAAAACTGGGCTGTTAATCAAAAGGTCAACAGTTTCAGTCCACCAGCCACTCCTTGGAAACCCTTGAGAGCAGTTCTACTCTGTTCTACAGGGTCACTATGAGTTGGAATTGACTCAACGACAATGGGTTATTCTAGTTGTAATCTAGCCTAGTCTAGTGTAATCTAGTCTAGTCTAGTCAAGTATTATAATGAAATGTGCAAAGACCTGGAGTCAGAAAACCAAAAGGGAAGAACAGGCTTGGCATTTCTCAAGCTGAAAGAACTGAAGAAAAAATTCAAGCCTCGAGTTACAATATTGAAGGATTCTATGGGCAAAATATTGAACAACGTAGGAAGCATCAAAAGAAGATGGAAGGACTATACACAGTCACTGTACCAAAAATAATTGCTGGATGTTCAACCATGTCAGGAGGTAGCATATGATCAAAAACTGATGGTATTGAAGGAAGAAGTCCAACTTGTACTGAAGGCATTGGCGAAAGACAAGACTCCAGGAACTGACAGGATACCAACTGAGATATTTCAACAAGCGAATGCAGCACTGGAGGTGCTCACCAATCTATGCCAAGAGATTTGGAAGACAGTTACCTGGCCAACTGACTGGAAGAGATCCATATTTGTGCCCATTCCAAAGAAAGGTGATGCAACAGAACGCAAAAATTATCACACAGTATGATTAATATCACATGCAAGTAAAATTTTGCTGAAAATAATTCAAAAGCAGTTGCTGTAGTATATCCACAGGGAACTGCCGGAAATTCAAGCCAGATTCAGAAGAGGGTGTGGAACAAGGAATATCAGATGAATCTTGGCTAAAACAGAGAATACCAGGAAGATGTTTACCTGTGTTTCATTGACTATGCAAAGGCATTCAACTGTGTGGATCGTAACAAATTATGGATAGCTTTGTGAAGGATAGGATTTCCAGAACACTTAATTGTGCTCACGAGGAACCTGTACTTAAACCAAGAGGCAGTTCAAACAGACCAAGGGAATACTGTGTGGTTTAAAGTCAGGAAGTTGTGTGTCAGGGTTGTATCCTTTCACCCTACTTATTCAATCTGTATGATAAGCACATAATCCAAGAAGCTGGACTATATGAGGAAGAATGTGGCATCAAGTTTGGAGGAAGACTCATTAATAACCTTCGATATGAAATGACACAACCTTGCTTGCTGATAGTGAAGAGGACTTGAAGCACTTACTGATGAATATCAAAAACCACTGCCTTCGGTATGGATTACACATCAACATAAAGAAAACAAAAATTCTCACAACAGGACCAATAAGCAACATCATGATAAATGGAGAAAATATTAAAATTGTAAAGGATTTCGTTTTACTTGGATTCACAATCATTGCCTATGGAAGCAACAGTCAAGGAATCAAGAAGCATTGCATTGGGCAAATCTGCTGTAAAAGCTCTCTTTAAAGTGTTAAAAAGCAAAGATGTCATTTTAAAGACTAAGGTGCACCTGACCCAAGCCATAGTGTTTTCAATAGCCTTATATGCATGTGAAAGTTAGACAATGAATAAGGAGGATCAAAGAAGAATTGATGCCTTTGGATTATGGTGTAGCTGAAGAATATTCAGTATACCATGGACTTCCAGAAGAACAAACAAATCTGCCTTGGAAGAAGTACAGCCAGAATGCTCCTTAGAAGAGAGGATGATGAGACTTCATCTCACATACTTTGGAGATGTTATCAGGAGGAATCAGTCCTTGAAGAAGGACATCATACTTGGTAGAGGGTCAGTGAAAGAGAGGAAGACCTTCGACTGACACAGTAGCTACAACGATGGGCTCAGGCATAGCAGTGATTGTGAGGATGGTGTAGGATCATGCAGTGTTTCGTTCTGTTGTACATAGGGTCACTATGAATGGGAACCAACTTGACAGCACCTAACAACAACAACAACATTCTAGTTGTAATTTATTCTTTGTATCCTCTGGACTGTTAGTTTTTCATACTTTCCTTTTTTTTTCATGACATTGGCAGTCTTGAGGAGTGATTTATGTTTTTATTCTGGCTGCTACATAGGAAATGAATTGCAGAGATAGAAGAGTGAAAGCAAGGGGAACAGTTTGGAGGCCAAAGTAATTGACAGAGAGACTGTGTCTTCTTCTACTAAGTCTTCAAAATCTGGTGTGTCCTTTATATTTACAACAAAACTCAGTTTGGACTAGCCATATTTCAAGTGCTCAATAACTCTGTTGGACAGTACAACTCTAGACTATGGGAATTGATAAGTTCTAGAAGCATCACACTCCCAAACAAATAAAGAAACAACAACAACAAATCAAGCCCTTTCTTAGAGTATCAAATTTTAAAAATTTAGGTCACTTCTGGCTTAGTTGACAGGGTTAGAATACAGTACTTTTTAAAGTCACTGTTATTTTGGAGGCTCTTTATGAGTCCTTAAGCTTAAGTCAAAAAGACTTTCCAGATGGGTGAGTTAATTTAGCAGGAAAGAGTTAGCATTTGCCAGGAATCTAGAACAAGATGCTCATGTCAGAATCCAAGTTGTAATTGGAGGGAAGAAGTAAGGTGCATCGTCTCAGCAGAGAAGCAGGCTTTGGTGTCTAGAGTTCCTGCAGGGTTGGAGGGCTAGACTTCTAGAGACAGGACCCAAGGACATGTAGGAAGGTGAATGGCTCATGGTTCAGACCAGGTATGAGGGAAGAGTGCCTTTATGCCTGGTACAAATAAGGAGATCTATATTTCCTGTTCTCAACAGTCTTCCTTTATAAGATTAACAAGTACTGGTTGGTAAATTTAAACTCTCCTTTTAAGACAGAATTTGTATTTTCCCATCACTGTTAAACATACTCGGTGCAAAGGCTGTTCTTATGAATACTCAAAGGGATGCAGAACAGGTCATGCTACAGTAGGAGAAAACACTGCAGCAGCAAAGTGATCTAAGTAGAACAGCGTGACAGGGAAGGATTCCCTGTGGGTAGAAAATCTAACGTGACAGCTGTAAAACCTTTTGCTCTTAGGACCCTGTTACACTCCTAAAAATTATTGAAGACTCCCAAAAGTTTTTACGTTTGTGGATTATCTTGATCAACATTTACTATATTAGAAATGAAAACT
>NW_004444031.1:983162-984526 GCF_000243295.1 Trichechus manatus latirostris
CATGTAAGATTCCAAGTGTGTGACTTATTTCATTATTTTCACTGCCAGATTTACTTTATTTCTGCATAAAATGGTGACACCTTCCATTATTGGATTAGTTTTTCCTTTGTAAATAACTCCAGCACTTGCCTCTGATAGGCAATTCAGATTATTACTTTTGAGGGCCATCAAGCTGCAGATGCATTTAGCTGCATCAAAAATACAATACCCATTGCCTTAGGATTCATGATATGTCTAGAAAGCTTAAATATTTTAATGTGTATAATATATTTTGTCACTGTAAGTCACTTTCACAACTGACTGTGCAAAAGGTCATTAGACGGTTGCCAATATTTTCTCAAATTTGAATCCACCTGCATGTCATTTGCCAGTTTCTGAGACTAAATCATATAAAGAATTTCCATAATATTTGTAAGAATAGAAGCACATCTAATATTATCTGCAACTAAAATGAAACATGTCTATAATGCTAGAGCTTTTGTTACCATCTTATAACCATATATGACATGAAGATAGAACTCTATCACACTTATCTCTCAGCATAATGAAATTGATTCAATTCTTCACCTTGAAGATCAAATGATGGGGAAATGGAAGGCAGAAAAAAGCTCTCTTAGTGTTTACGTGGGAGTGAGGTAGAAATTCAGCTCTCAGGCCAGTGAAATCTTCCTGAGATAGTCTCAGGCCCTATACATATGTGGAGCATGCAGTACCTAGTTCAGAGGAGTGATCAGTTTAATTACCAAGTATATTAGTTTCTTACTGCTGCTGTAATAAACTACCACAAACTTAGTAGTTTAAAATAACACAAATTTAATATCCTATAATTCTGAAGGCCAGAAGTCCAAGATAAGTTTTAAGGGGTTAAAAGCAAGGTGTTGGCAGGGTGTTCTACCTGGAGGCTTCCTTCAGGGGAGAACCTGTTTCCTTGCCTTTTCCAGCTTCTAGAGGCCACCTGCATTTCTTGGCCCTTGATCTTTTCCTCTATCTTCAGAGCTGATCACTCTAACCTCTGGTTCTGCGTCATACCTCCTTTTGCTGGCTTTGACCCTTTTCCTCCCTATTATGAGGATTCTGGTGATTACATTAGGCCCACTGGCTAATCTGGGATAATCGCCCCATCTGAAGATTCTTAACTTCATCACATCAATGAAGTCCCTTTTGCCATGGGAAGCAGCATATTCACAGATTCTAGGGATTAAGTTGTGCACATCTTTATTTTGTCACACCAAGGCGCTTGATTATTGGTTCCTTCAAAGATATTTTCGAGTACCTACTGAAATATTTTGGAATGTCTACTTTCTACCAGATACGCCATATAAAAAGCACAGTAGCATACAGCTGATGATTCTGCCTTCTATCTC
>NW_004444031.1:994771-1013286 GCF_000243295.1 Trichechus manatus latirostris
ACACAGCAATGTGTGGATAAATTTTTGTATGAGAAACTGACTTGAACTGTAAACTTTCACTTAAAGCACAATTAAAAAAAAAGAAGAAGATCTATCCTTAAGTACAATGCAGTCAGTAATGACATAATATCCACAGTCCTACAAGGAAGACCAGGTAATATGACTATTATTCAAATTTACACACCAACCACTAATGCCAAAGATGAGGAATTTGAAGATTTTTACATAATTCTGCAGTCTGAAATTGATCAAACATTCCATCAAGATGCATGGGTAATTACTGGTGATTCGAATGTGAAAGTTGGAAACAAAGAAGAAGGAGCAGTAGTTGAAAAATATGGCCTACGTGATAGAAATGACTCCTGAGATCACATGATAGAACTATGCAAGACTAATGACTTCACTGCAAATACCTTTTTCAACAACATAAACAGTGACTATACATGTGAACCTCACCTGATGGAATACACAGGAATCAAACTGACTACATCTGTGGAAAGAGATGATGGGAAAGCTCAATATCATCAGTCAGAGCAAGGCCAAGGGTTAACGGCTGAACAGAATTGAACCATCAATGAACCAGCAATTGAACCATTGATTGCTCATATGCGAGTTCAACTTGAAGTTAAGGAAAATTAGAACAACTCCACAAGAGCCTAAGTGTGACCTTGAGCATATTCCACCTGAAATTAGAGATCATCTCAAGAATAGATCTGACTCATTAAACACTAATGACCAAAAACCAGACGAGTTGTGGAATGACATCAAGGATATCATACTTGAAGAAAGCAAGAGGTCATCAAAAAGACAGGAAAGAAATAAAAGACCAAAATGGATGTCAGAAGAGACTCTGGAGCTTGCTCTTGAATGCAGAGTAGCTAAAGTGAAAGGAAGAAAGTAAAAGAGCTGAACAGAAGATTTCAAAGGGCAGCTCGAGACAACAAAGGATTGTAATGACATGTGTGAAAATCTGGAGTTAGAAAACCAAAAGGGAAGAACACACCCAGCATTTCTCAAGCTGAAGGAACTGATGAGAAAATTGAAGCCTCGAGTTGCAATATCGAAGGATTCTATGGGGAAAATATTAAACAACACAGGAAGCATCAAAAAAAGATGGAAGGAATACAGAGTCACTCTACCAAAAAGGATTGGTTGACATTCAACCATTTCAGGAGGTAGCATATGATCAAGAACCGATGGTACTGAAGGAAGATGTCTAAGCTGCACTGAAGGCATTGGTGAAAAACAAGGCTCCAGGAATTGATGGAATAACAACTGAGATGTTTCAACAAATAGATGCAGCACTGGAAGTGCTCACTTGTCTATGCCAAGAAACTTGGAAGACAGCTACCTGGCCAGCTGACTAGAAGAGATCCATATTTGTGTTCATTTCAAAGAAAGGTGGTGCAACAGAATGCAGAAATTATTGAACAATATCATTCATATCACACACAAGTAAGTTTGCTGAAGAGCATTCAAAAGTGTTTGCAGCAGTACATTGACAAGGAACTGCCAGAAATTCAAGCTGGATACAGAAGAGGACATGGAACCAGGGATATCATTGCTGATGTGAGATGGATCTTGGCTGAAAGCAGAGAATACCAGAAAAATGTTTACCTGTGTTTTATTGACTATGCAAAGACATTTGACTGTGTGGATCATAACAAATTATAGATGATATTGCCAAGAATGGGAATTTCAGAACACTTAATTTTACTCATGGGGAACCTGTACACAGAGTAAGAGGTAGTTCTTTGAACAGAACAAGAGAATACTGTGTGGTTTAAAGTTAGGAAAGGAGTGTGTCAGGGTTGTATCTATTAACCATACTCATTCAGTCTGTATGCTGAGCAAATAATCTGAGAAGCTGGACTATATGAAGAAGATCAGAGCATCAGGATTGGAGGAAGACTTATAAACAACCTGTGATATGCAGATGATGCAACCTTGCTTGCTGAAAGTGAAGAGGACTTAAAGCACTTACTGGTGAAGATCAAAGACCATAGCCTTCAGTATGGATTATACCTCAACATAAAGAAAACAAAAATTCTCATAACTGGACTAGTAAGCAACATTATGCTAAATGGAGAAAACATTGGAATCATCAGAGATTTCATTTTTCTTGGGCCTATAATCAACGCCTGTGGAAGCAGCAGTCAAGAAATCAAATGACATATTACATTGATCAAACCTGCTGCAAAACACCTCTTTAAAGTGTTAAAAAGCAAAGATGTCACTTTGGGGACTAAGGTACTTCTCACCCAAGCCATGGTATTTTCAATTGGCTCATATGCATGTGAAAGCTGGACAATGAATACGGCAGATTGAAGAAGAATTGATACCTGTGAATTATGGTGTTGGCGAAGAATATGGAATATACTATGGACTTCCAGAAGAATGAACAATTTGGTCTTGGAAGAGGTATAGCCAGTATGCTCCTTAGAAGGGAGGATGGCAAGACTTCATCTCATGTAATTTGGACATGTTATCAGGAGGGACCAGTCCCTGGAGAAGGACGACGTGCTTGGTAAAGTAGAGGGTCATTGACTCTCAACAAGATGAATTGACACAGTGGCTGCAACAATGGCCTCAAGCATAACAACTATTGTGAAGATGATGCAGGACTGGGCAGTATGTTGTTCTGTTTACATAAGATCACTATGAATTGGAACGGAGTTGATGGCACCTAAGAACAACAACTCTGTGATATAAGTGAAACCCATTAATTTAAAAAGTCTGGTTTTTCAAATTTAAATTGTCATTATTGTAGTGCTAGCAGAGTCTCAAATTTCTTAAATAGTACTCAAAAATTTCTAAAAATAACTCTTTTTGACTGTGAGCTCCAATTTTAGGCTTATTAGTTTCTCTCCCCACCTCCAACCAGATTTTCTTTCCCAAGTGAAAAATCAAATTATTATATTTCATTTAACTAATACAGTAAGCTTATTCTCTAAAATATTATCTTTTAAATATTTCTTCCAATGTTTTGAATACATTATCCTTCTGCCATAGAACTAATCTTAATTCGTATGATTTTTTAATCTTCTATCCAGCTGCACAGCATTATAACAGTATTCATTCAAGAATAATACAAACTATTCAGGTTACATGAATAGGATCCTTCAATCTTATTCCAACCCCGATGTTTTAGAGAAAAAAAATTATATGGACTAATGCGTATGTTTTAGTCCTGAAAGAAGGTTAGGAAAAGATGCTTAATAAAAAATGAAGTGAAACAGTGCAATCTGTGTATTTCAATTTTACTTAATCTTTGCTGTGGGTGAGCATTCCCACAAAGGGACTTACTAAATAATATATGCTCTAAGAATGATTCAGTTCAGAAAAATAGAAATTTGTTTCAAGATATCATTTTTTCTAATGATTTACTCCTTTTAAGCCTTTCATTGTTTTTTGTTTGGTTGTTTCCTTGAGCAAAGTTCCTCAAGAATTCTGACTGCTTTTTAACTATAAAAGCTGAAGCTCCCATGAGATTTGTTGGTAGTTGCTGTCAAGTCAACTCCAACTCATGGCAACCCCACGTGTGCAGAGCAGAACTGCTCTGTAGGGTTTTCAAGGCTGTGACCTTTCAGAAGCAGATTGCCCAGCCTGTCTTCCAAGGTGCCTCTGGCTGGATTCAAACCACCACCATTTGGCTAGTAGTTGAGTGCTTAACCATTTGCACCACCCAGGAACGCCTTCTGTGAAATAGTAATGCTCAAATAACTTAAACATATATTCATTGTCTTTTGCAGCTCTACTAATCACCTGATTTTGTAAGCAAAAATATTTCTATTTTATTTCTATTTCAGTGAATGGCAATATAACTTAAATACAGAGAAAAAGGGGCACTCATTTGAGCCTGATGAAAAGTACACAGTGAAAGATATAACAAAAATTATTTGCATGATTTAAGATGGCCAGACAAATAGATTTTCAAACGCTGCTGACAAAGGAGCCAAGCATAATACTGCCGTCCTGAAGAACAATGTTTATGAGTATTCAGCTCCCAGGTGAAGTAGCAGGAGAAAGAAGAGTCTGTGCTGGGGAAATGCTGACAGATGGCAGATTTGCTGGTTCCTCTCTCTCATAATGAAGCAGGATGCTCAGCTAGAGTTGCAAGCCAGATATTAATGCATTTTTCATTTACTAAGGCGAATAAGGTTTTTATTGCTGTAATGGGTAATGTTTCTAGCTGCTTTATGACAGCAGACAGTTTATTCAAATATTACACTAGATTACTAAAGCTAAAGTACATTGCCAGAAAAACAAAATTAAAATAGATCCACAGCAGTGCAACATTTAAAAAAAGTTCATGCCCAAGGTAGTTAAAGGACAAAGACTCTTTAAGGATGGCCTAGGGAATCTTTCCAGTGGACACACACACATACACACACTCACAAATATTTATGGGTGTCCCTGGGTGGCACGAACAGTTAAGCGCTTGACTACTAGCCAAAAGGTTGGTGGCTTGAACCCAAGCAGAGGTGCTTCTGAAGACAGGCCTCGTGATCTGCTTCTGAAAGGTCACCACCTTGAAAACCCCATGGAGCAGTTCTACCCTGCAGACGTGGGGTCGCCAAGAGTTGGAATCAACTTGACAGCAACTAAGAATAATGACAGCATATACACATGTATATATACACATGTATATAACAGAAAAACTTCTTATATGTAATTATACACACACATACACACAAGTATATAAACAAAACAAAACAAAAAAACCCGTTGCTGTCAAGTTGATTGCGACTCATAGTGATCCTATAGGACAGAGTAGAACGGCCCCCTAGAGTTGCCAATACTGTAATCTTTAGGGAAGCAGACTGTCACATCTTTGACCCCGCAGAGCAGCTGGTGGGTTTGAATTGTCAGCCTTCAGGTTTGCAGCCGAGCGTTTAACCATTGTGACACCAGGGCTCCGTACACACACACACCACATCCGTATATAATTATATTAACATTTTTTTTCGTACACTATAACCAATGTAGATTGTGCTGGTTATTAGGCACATCTCTCATCTCCGACTCTACCTTCTGTACTGGGCTTTGTGACACTGGGCTTGGGATTCTGAGAAGCACTCTTCTGCTTTCCAGCTGTCTGCCTATTAGACTCTACCAACAGAAAGTGCTAGAGGGAGACTGAGAGACTAGGGATTTATTCCTTCCACTTTACCTCCTGTCTAAGTTCCTGTGAGAATCACTCTAGCAATTCTTTTTCATCCCAGCAGGAGCAGCAAGAGCAGCAACTGCAGCAGCAGCAGGAGGAGCAACAGCGCCCTCTCATGGCAACATTTGAATCCAGCTTGAGGGCTTTCTAATGTTTGGAGCATCAGCCTTTATGCAGCTCGCTCAGAGACCCTGAGTAAGAAGTCTGATTCCAAGCCCCATGGGACACCCTCACAAAGCTGAGGGGTGCTAGCACCAACTGAGCAGCATCCCTTTCTCAGAGGTCCTAGGGCCTCCTCTCCAAGGTTCTAAGTTTTAATAATTTCAGCGTTTTCCATTTGTTTGTCCAAATCTAGGTGTGATAGTTGCTTCCTGCAATTACTACCTCCGTGATAACTTCTCTTCCGGCATTTTCAGTTACCTAGTTAACAACTTTATATCAAGTTAACATTTTTTTATTTTTAATTCTTTCTGTTAAAATAACTGGTGTAATTTTTCTTTCCTGAATGGACTCTGTCCAGTCTCAGAAATTCCATGGCATATTAGTTCAGTATAAACTTGGAAAACGCAGTGGTATTACTGCATCTATAAAAAAAGCAGGTTTTTCTTAAAGCTATACTGTTATCTGAGGTGAACTAGCTACACTGTTGATGATAGAAAAGGAAATTATTGATGAAATGAATGTTTCTAGGTGAGGGTGATCTGTGTTAACCCCAGATGCTCCTTGGAAAGAAACACATACAAAGTTAAGTTTAGATTGATTGCTGGCTTTGCCAAGTCTCTAACCCCCAGTTGAAGCCTCAGTTTACACCTTCATTGACAATTTTATGTCAAATTTTATTTGAACTTTTGAGGTTGATTAATCTTACATCGTTTACGTCCTTGTCTTCTTTGCTGTTATCTCATTATGTTACTATCTTCTAGTTACTTATTTTTTTCCCTTAATTCCCATCCCCAAAATGCCTTGTGATTGTTTCCTCAGATCCAATCCCCTGTTGTACTCTACTCTCCAAAATCTTTGATTTGACCTCTGTGAAGTTCATTGCATGATAAACAAAAGATATCCTTAACCTATTTAAAGAATGTTTACCATATTTTCTTGCCTTGATTTAAAATAAATCAACAAAAGTATCTTCATTTCTAAGGTGCTACTTGATAGCCGATCTCTAAATCGTAGGGTGCTCAGTTTCCAACACTCCATGTACCTTCAGGTCTGGGGTGGATTCATATTCTCCTTGTTTCTGAAAGCCACTTCCAGACAATCCCAGATGTTTATCTCACGCACAGCAGGTGCATGCTGTCTGGCTTTCACAGCCGTCATTGACCTTTTTGTCACGTCTCACTTTCAATCCCTGATGGTTTCTTGCCTGCATTCTTTCTGCCACCCGTTTAGTCCTGCTCTAATTCATTTTCTTCACCGAGTCAATGTTTCCTTTCTAAAGTGTATAACTCTTCCTGTCACTTAGATACTTACAATCCTCTAGGGAATCTTTCATGTAAAGTCCAAGCTCCTAAGCTTTCATTTATTTCTCGAGTCTCATATCTCATAAAACCCTTTCTCACAGTTGATTTATAACTCTAGTTCCAAGACTACTTAAACTTCTAAACTAAAAGTATATTTTCCATTTAAATTTCTTAAAATAAAAATGCATATTCTTGACATTGAGCCTTAACAAATGCTTCTCCCTTTGCAGTAAAAGCCCTCCACCACTATTTGACTGGTTTACTTCTATTTACCTGTCAGGGGTCTCCTTCACTAACACTTCACTAACACTGTTACCTCAGTTCTGGATTAGGTAACTTCTGGTGCGCTCCTATAGTTCTGTGTAACTATTCTAATATTTATCATTTCGTTTGAATAGTTTCCTTACAAAACTATAATTACTTTGTGTGAAAAAGTCATATTATATTCACATGTATATTTCCAGTGGCCAGAGGTCAGAGGAATGACTGATATATATTAATAAAGAAAAAAAAAGCAAGAATGAAGAATGAGTAAACTGAGTATATGTTGTTGTGTGCCATCAAGTCAATTCCAACTCACAGTAACTTTATATGCCAGAGTAGAACTGCCCCATAGAGTTTCCTAGGCTGTACTCTTTATGGGAGCAGATCACCAGATCTTTTCTCCCACAAAGCCGCTTGTGGGTTCAAACTGCCAGCCTTTTGGTTAGCAGCTGAGTGCTTTAGACAATGCATCATCAGGGCTCCTTGTTCAGTGTATAACTTAGGCTAAATCAAATACTTAACCAAGAATCGGAGAAAACACTTTCAAAGGAATTTTCAAACTACTGAGAAGACTGCACATGTTTTTCTTCGTATAAACTTAAATTCAGTCACTGGTATTAGATAACAATCAAACAAGAAATAGTCAAAAGTTTTGAATGAAAATACAAATGATCATTAAGCACATGAAAGATGTCCAACTACATTTGTTTATTTAAACCATGTTGAAAAATTAATGTTTAACCTATCATATTGGGAAAGATGAGAAAGTTTGATTAGATGTTGTGGACCAAGAATACGGGGTAACCAAGACTCTAATACAGTTCTGCTGAGGGTATAAATTGGTATGACCTTTATAGCATAAATTTTGCACTAACTATAAAAATTACAAATGTATGTACACTTTCAACAAGTTATTCAACTTCTAAAAATTTATTCTCTGGATATAGTCTTTCAGGTGCAAAAGGACTAATTTACTTATATAAAAGGCTACTCAATATAACAATGTTTCTTAAGCAAAAGGAATAAAATGAATTATGGTACAAACACACCATAGACTACTATGCAACTGTAAAGAATAATGAAGAATTCTTTACAAACCGATAGAAAATAAACTCTAAAATATTTAATGCATTAAATATTTTAGGATTATTTTGCAAGCAGTCATCCAAGGTACAGCATTTGCTCTCTATTCACCTGGAGCAACAAAGAAAGGAGGAGAATCAGGGATAGGAAGAGGAAATGGAATGTGTAGCTAATTGCCTCCATGAAAAACTGCCTCCTTTGCTATGAGACCAGAAGAACTGACTGGTTCATGGCTACCATTACAATATTTTGATTAAAGATTCGATAGAAGAATCCTGATCAAAAGGGAGAAAATGCAGAACACAATTTCAGATTCTCATGGAATCCAGATTTTTTTGAAGCTATTGAAGCTGAATGAACAATCGAAACTATTGCCCTGAGATAATCTATAAACCTTAAACCAAAAATATCCCCTGAAATCTTAAAACGAAACAATAGTTTAGCTTGACTAGTAAAGAATGTCTGCCTCGAGCTTTGTGCTCTTTTAATATCTATCTATATGGGATCAAACTGACAACAGCAACTCAAAAGATTAGATAGAAGCCTTAGGGAGCAGTGAGTTTATGTTAATTGGAGAGGCACAACTCGGAAAAGGAGGGTAAGAATGGTTGCACACCTCAAAGAATACAGTCAGTGTCACTGAATTGTACATGTAGATATTGTTGAATTGGTGTATGTTCTGCTGCATATATTTTCAACAACAACAACAAAAATAAAATAAATTATTAAAAAAGGGAGGTGCAGAACAACATATAAAATGTGTCATCCTTGGATAGGTTGGGAATTGGTCGGTTGATTATAGTCATGGCACCAATCGCTCATATTTTCCTGTATTTATCTTTTGCAATATGACTTTGCCACCCCTTCCATTAAAACCAGCAAAAAACAATTGCCAAAGAGTTGATTCTGGGGATGACTCCGTGTGTGTGAGAGCAGAACTGTGCTACATAAGGTTTTCAGTGGCTAATTTTTCCGAAGTAGATCACCAGGCCTTTCTTTTGAAGTGCCTCTGGATAGACTGGAACCTTCAAACTTTTAGTTAACAGCTGAGAGTGTTATTCGTTTGCACCACACAGGGACTCCTTTCCACAAAGAAGTATAGTCTATTTCCCCAATTTTTGAATATGGCTTGCCTCATGATTTGCTTTGGCCAATAGAATGTGGTGGATATGGAAGTGTACCACTTCTGAGCCTCGGTCTCAAGGGACTTTGCATACATCTGTTCTCTTTTATGGAATCCTGACACTGCTACATGAACAAGCCTAAGCCAATCACCTCTATTGCCCGGTTGAGAGCCAGTCAAACACCAGACCATTTAGTTCACACTCCCTCTCTCCTGTTACATCTACTTTACTCTCTACACAAGCTTTAGTACTTGTTGCTGCAGCTTAGTTTTCTCAATATGTCAAGAAAAATAGCTTCTGATAGCTCCCAAGTAAAACTTTGTAACGCGTCCAACCGCTAGGGAAAAATGGTTTCCTTCTCTAATTGCCTGATCTAACATTCTCAGTAAAGGAACCTACTAGCACAACTTGGGTCAGTGTCTATCCCTGTAACAATCCACTCTGGTCAGATGGCTGGGTTACATTTTAGGAAGATGGCAGATTCCAAGGCAACCATGTGAAGAGAAAGAATAACAATATAATCCTGGAAATGTGATGTCTGTCAAAAAATCCGTTAGAGATTTATCTTTCACTCTACAAAGCTATGCTTTATATTGTGATTTTAATTAAAAATCTTATGTGTGTGTATAAATATATATACAGTGAATATGCTGTTGTTGGTTGAAGTCAAATCATTTCCATTGCTCCGTAGGGTTTTCAGGGCTGTAATCTTTCAGAAGCAGATGTCCAGGCCTGTCTTCTGAGGCACCTTTGGGTGGATTCAAACCACCAACCTCTTGGCTTGTAGTCGAGTGCTTAACCATTTGCACCACTACCCCATTTTATTAAAAATGAATTATGTTGGATTATCTTTAAACAAAATGAAACAGTGATAACTGAACATTATTGAGTTTAAAACTAAATCTTCCAATTTATAGTTTGTTGTTGTTAGTTGCTGTGGAGTCAGCTGACACTCATGACGACCTTATATGAAATATGTAGGAAATGTTGTCCAGTCCTGAGCCATCTTCATGACCATGGGTAAATTTATAGTTAGACATATGTATATGCATTTAATATTTGGGAACTTGGTACACATGAATCATATTTCTAGGTGATGAAAAACAGAATTGGCGTTTATAATAGTTGTCCATTGTTTCACACATCCTACTTTATGGGGGCAACTAAATCTTTTGTTTTTAAAGAAGTATAATATATATTATTTTGTATGAAGCTATTAAGTGTTAAGGAGATGATGATAAGACGTTTTCTGTAAATGACCCTGGAGCTAACTGTGAATAATCAAAATATACCTGAGCTTATTCTGTATAAACCGATCCACAGTATTATGGCTAAAACATTTCATTCTCCTACTCAAAATTAAATTCAAGAAATAGCATGAGCATTCAGAGATTATGAACCAATTATAATAGTTGCCATCTGCCATGGTTGTTAGTCCTGGGGGCAGCGAGCAGTCAATGATTCTTTCATTAGTATTTTTAACTGTGTGCCTGACTCAAATAATAGTGTCTAGACTTATGAAAAAAGACAAACAAAAATTCAGCCATGTTTCCTTCAATGGGCACACATATTGGCTAATATCTAGAACACACATTCAGGAAGTTGAATGGAGAGGGTATCCTAATACTTTTGGCATCCCTGACATTTTGCTAATACTAATAGCATAAACCTCCAATAACATGATTCACAATTTGTGTATCTATATAAAGAATGTTAGTATTATTATGACTAGGTAATTCTTTCTTTTTCCTAGAAAAGTAATATTTTTGGAATTGTAAGGCAATTATCTAACATCTATACTCACTGTGATGGTATTTTAATGAACTTTTGTTGGTGATAAAGACTACAGACTTTGAATCCTAGCTATTTCTCCACTTACATCGCGATACTCACTTCCGCAAGCATGCTATGTCTGTTTTATTCTCTTGGATCCACAGCCCTTAATATAATACCTGGAACATAATAAGAACTCAATGTATATTTGTTGAACATTTATTGAAAGAATAAAACATTTCATTTGCTGTCTGATATGCCAAAGGCATACGTATCTCCCACATTTGCCCATATCATTTCCCGTCTGGAAACTTTTAAACACTCCCCTTAACCTAATTAAGATCTGTTCATAGAAACCACAGTCAACTTACATTTCACTTTCCTGACTGTCATAGTGAACATTGGTTATTACATCACATGAATGTGCAGCTTTTTTTTTCAAATAAGTATACCCCTGTTTAAAAGAGATTTATGCAGGTGTGCTGCATCTTAGATAGATCTTTCAGCGCATTCAGGCCAGATACTATGTCTAATTGACTTTTTTCTCTCAAGCACCAGTCCAGAGTCTTTCTTATAAAAGATATTCAATTGTATCATAGAATTTGGTGAAGAATATACATATTTCCCATCAGTTCTGACCAGTCTAACCATGGGACACCATTAGTGAAAATAGCAACAAAATTGCTCCAAGACAGAGCTTTGAGTTTCCAGATATGCATACAAAACTTTAAATATATCTTGGACTTTATTCGTTTTAGGTAGCTTTTTGCAGTAGAAAAGTTTTCTAAAATTTCACCTTCATTTACAAGTCTTAAAAAAGCTACAGTGTGACCATTACTGGTGAAATCTGTTGACTCATCAACTTGCATAGAGAAGCTATTGTTGATCTGTTTGTTACACAAAGACTCTTCAGCATCATGTGACATATCATCAACAAATCAACTTACTGTACTTTATGAGTGTGAAATCTTTTCAGTTATTGACACAACATCTTGATCCAGCATTTACTCCTATAATTTCATATGCTGCCATTAATAGAGTCTTACCAACTATGTGACTTTTCCTTTTTTGGGCAATAATTTCTCCTACTAAATAACTTATTTATTGAAAGTTTTTCCTATGATTTTTAAAAAGTCGTACTCTGTTTTGAGATTATAATACCTGTTTAAAATAACCAATACCTTTATTTTTCAAATAGCTGTGATGTTTAGATAAATGACTTTACAATTTTGTTGGAGCCATTGCTGCATATCTAAATTGTTGGTCACAGACAATATTCAATAGAGTATGACAACTTGGATCCATATAAGATCCAATGATAAGTAGTTTTCATTGTAATGAAAGACTTACTGTGAATCCTGTGTTGCACTAGAACAGAGAAACATTCTGAAGATTGCAATTCTTCATCACTAATATCATCAGAATTATTCCTACTGCTAGACCTAGAATCTATCTCCCATATCATCTTAAAAAATGGTCAAACATTGGCCCCTCAGACAAGTTTATAAAACACAAATGCTAATAAAACACAAAATAGAAAGTCATAATAAATAAGCTGGAAGAATAAAAACTTCACACTGCAGTTTACTTCTAATCTATGTAATCCATGTTTTGCAGCATTTAAAACTACAACAAAATGGCAGGGGCATTTTGCAGCATGTAAAAATTCATTTTTTAGAATTAAAATTTTCTCTTTCTTTTATTATAGGAGTATAATATGTTTTCTTTTTCAAGTAAGTCTGCTGAATGTGAGGGGAGCTTGGGAGAGCAAAATAGAAAGGGAGAGAAGGACATCATGAGCAGTCAGCCCCTTCATGCAATAGAATGCTCACCAGTAATCAATAGCAGTTCCTGTCTCACATCAAAAACTGGGAATGGTCTCAGCCAAAGGACCACAGCCTTTCTGTACACTGCCAAATGGAGCTGAATGTCCTCTAATACAATTGCTAAGGCGACTATAGAGTCATTGTTTATCACTGTGGTCACTAGTGTCATGTAGTATGTAAAGTAAAAAATAAAAAAGTATGTTTATTTTTATTTTAATCATATTCTCTCATGGAAACCCTAGTGACATCTTGCTGAAAACAAATATTCCATAGAATCGTGGTTGAGAAACCCTAGTTGTTGAAAATTAAATATGATAACATAATGATGGTAAAGATGAAGAAACGGAACTTAATTTATTTCAATTCTGCCATTCTGTATGACCATTTAGAGATTTTTAAATTTTTTTTTGTTTCATTTGTGTTTAAAATTAAAACAGTGAAACATTGTGAGCTATGAGGTAAATATTTTTGCCTAGTATGTGCACTTTCAGAAACATATATATGAAATATTTTCTGAATTTGAATGATGTTTTTAAACTTGATATTGATTTTTTTGAATTGATATTTGTTTTAAAACTAAAGAGAAAAACTGAGGAAAAAGTGATTATTACTGATTACTGTATGATTATTACTGAAAATAATTTGTTGTATAGGAGGGTATTAATAAATATTCAGCTCTGAATGTCAAGTGCACTAGGTCCCTAGACATTAGATTGTAATTTAACTTTATAAAATACATTTTAAGACGTGAATTAAGTAAATCATTCTGTTAATGTGTTGAATTAATTCAACCTATTCATCTTGTTTCCAGTTTTGTGTTACTATAAATAGAAATGTCAAGGAAATGACATATACATCACTGCCTCCTTTGTGTCTGGATTCAGCTGTTCATGTTTTCTGTTTTTGCCCATGTTTCCTTACGGGTTTTGTCATTTTTAAAAAGATATGGTTAATGCTTCTTGAGTTTTTTTTTCTGAAGCTCTATGAGGTGCACTTGAGGCCGGAAAGGTAGTCTATATCCCAGGTGTCAATGTGTGCCCCAGTACAAATTGAGTGTTCTGTTACAGCAGAAAGAAGGGAAGAATAGTTATTCATTCACTAATACACTAGTGGATAGTTAGTCACTCAATAATCCATTCAACAAAATGTTTTCTGAGTGCTATGCTGAGCACCATGCTAGGAAATGAGTGTCTTTTTGTTTGGAGAAGAAATCGGACACAAATTTTGATAAACTGCTTCTTTCTGCACAAAATTAATGAATATCCCACTATCCCTCTGAAAGGAATGGCTAGAAATATTTCTGTATGATCATTCGATATTAAAATTTGCAGATTATTTATAGAAAGGAATTACAGGCACATAGTTTATTTTTCACTGTATTTGTTTCTATATGTTTTATTTTGTTTTCTGTTAACATCTTGTTAGGGTTCATGGAATTTAGTATCATTTCTACAAAGTTTTTTCAAAATTTATTTTCACTTTCATTGCACATTGAGAACATGCTAAGTTTTTAAATACATTAACTGGATTAATCTTTAATTTCACTCTGTAAGATGAAAGTTATCTTTCCACTTGACATATTAGGGAACTGAATCTCAAAAGAGGTTCAGTAATTTGCTTAAGTTCACACAGGCATACCTAACACCGCGAGGTCCACGTTGTTTTTCTTAAATGTACTGTATCACTAATGAGTGTCTGGGAGGCATTGGGCTAAGTCCTGGGAATTCAAAGAAAAATTTGACCCACTGTCTATCTTTTATGACATTAAAATCCAGAAAAGAGAGTGATTATTTATAGTGAGACATAATAGCTTTATGAGCAAAGTACTATGGAGTATAAAGAAAGTGATAATACATAGCTGAAGTTGAGGGGAAGGGATTATTCTAGGGATAAAAGACTAACCTAGAGTGTATAAAGAATTAAGGTGCTACTGGGAGCCCTAGTGGCACAGTAGTTAAGAGCTAAGGCTGCAAAAAGAAAGGTCAGCAGTTCGAATCCACCATCCATTCCTTGGAAACCCTATGGGGCAGTTCTACTCTGTCCTACAGGGCCAGTATGATCCAGAATCGACTCCATGGAAGTAAGTTTGGTTTTTTTGGAATGGGGAAAAAACTGCTGAGGATCTCCCCCTTCCCTTATATATACTCCGTACACAAATATTATTCATTTTGAAGGATAATTATTTTGAATAATTAATTCAAAGAAGGAATTATTTACTCCTATATACAGAAGGAACTAATAGAAAAAAAATTTCAAACTTACTGAGACGTTACTAATATAATACAAAGAATCCCCATATACTAATCATTGATATTTCCCAAAGCTAACATTTTACCTTATGTTCTGAATCCCGTATGTTATAAGACACTATCATGCTTTCAAAATACATATGTATAAGCACTTATAAAATGAACATAGAAACAAGTCTACCTTTGCGAGGCTCTCTAACATTAACTATAAAAAAAAAGAAAACAAACAACTTTTTGCCATTGAGTCAATTGTGACTCATAGCAACCCTATAGGACAGAGTAGAACTGATTCATAGGATTTCTAAGACTGTAATCATTAAGGAAGCTGACTGCCACATCTTTCTACTGCAGAGCTGCTGCTGAGTTCAAACTGCCCATCTTTTGATTAGCAGCTGAGCACTTAACCACTGTGCCATCAGGACTCCTTCACATTAACTATAAATCATTAGAAATTTGTAAGTCATAAGTAAGTTATTTAGAGAATTTCTGAACTTAGACATAGAGACATAGAAGTATGTGAAGAACGTGGTAAACAACCTTTAAGTTGACTTTGACCTGACATGCTGTGATAAAAGAAGTAATAACGTAGTTAATCTTTGTAAACTAGCCTTGAGACATAAAGCTAAGCAACCACCCTAATCTCTAACCTTGAAGAAAAGATGCATCATTCAGCTAATCTCGAATCCTGGAGAAAAGACATAATACGCTAGTCTTTGACACCACACTGGCCTTTATGGTGTGGATCCAAGGTGACAAATTCACATATAAACCCTAAATTTCTGCTCACTCACTGAAAGAGTCTGCTGACACTCTATATGCCACCACCAACCTCGGACCCTAGCAGTGAGGGACATCCACCATGTTCAAGCTTGGTTAAGCCTTCCTCCCGAAAACTGTCATTGAAGTTAAAAGCCTTTAAAAGATTTGGAGTTTAACTCCTGAAATAACATTTTAATTGCTAATTCTGATTTTCTGGTTCTAAATGAATGTTGTGAGGTCTTACTTGTGTGCCTTGCCATCACTACCTTGCAATAAACTAAATGAGCTTATGCATGGCAAATCTGAGTATCTCTGTATTAATTTTCTAAGATAAAATCCTACAAGACACTTTATTTGCTTTATCATTCTCCCTCTTTTTTTCTCTCATTTCTCAGAGTGTGTGTGTTCTTTTCTCTAATATTTGAGAGTAAGTTACAGACATGATGTCTTTTTATCTCTAAATAATTGTATATGTCTTTCCTAAAAGCAAGAACATTCTCATACATAACATCAGCTCAATTTCAAAATCAGAAAGGTAATATTGATACAATACTAATATCTAATCTATTAAAAAAAGAACAAAAAAAACAAACTCATTGCCATCGAGTTGATTCTGACTCATAGCAACCCTATAGGAAAAAGTAGAATTGCCTCATAGGGTTTCCAAGGCTGTAATCTTTACGGAAGCACATTGCCACATCTTTCTCCCACGGAGCGGCTCGTGGGTTTGAACGGTTGACCTTCTGGTAGCCAAGAACTTAACTACTGCACCACCAGGGCTCCTTCTAATCTATAGACATTCAAATCTTGCGATTGTTCCACTAATTTCTTACACAGAAAAAGAAAAAAAAATTCTCTGGTTCAAGATCTAATCCAGGATCATATTACATTTAATTGTGATGTCCCTTTAGTCTCCTTATACCAGAGCGAGTCCTTAGTCTTTTGTGACTTGACCTTTTGAAAATTACAAGACAGTTTGTAAAAGGTCCTTTTATCTGGGTTTATCTGGTGTTTACTCATGATTAGACTAAGGTGATGCATTTTTGGCAGGAATATAAAAATATTCCTTTCAGTGAATTATATTAGAAACAACAGGGTGCCAGTCGAAACTCATGGTCTCTTACTTGCGTTAAAGAGAGAGAAACAGTTCCCTTCCCTTACAAAAACTAGGTAATAATTTGATTAGGTTAGTGTGGATCAGGAGGTCCAATATTGTCATAATCTTAGTGTGATGGTTAAGATTGTGTGTCAACTCGGCTGGGCCATGATTCTCCGTGTTTTAATGTAATCACTCCCATGATTGAATATACTGTGAGTAGCCAATCAGTTGAAAGGGCGTCTCCTTGGGGGTGTGGCCCACATTTGTGTATAAGCAGACGTTCTGGCTTTTTGCTCTCTCTGGATCCTGTGGCTGCTTCCTGTCGTCTCATCTCCCGTTCTTGGGACTTGAGCTGTCAGCTTATCTGCCGAAACTGGGATTCGTCGATCTGCACAGCTGGTGAGCGGGAGCCCTGCTCTCCGACCTTCCGATCTTGGGCTTGCCAGCTTCTGCAGCTGTGTGACTTGGGAGAGGCCTCTACCCTGATCCACGGACTTGGGACGTTCTAGCCTCTACAATCACGTGAGCTGTTTCCTTGATATAATGTCTCTCTCTATATATATTTATACACTTTACTGGTTTTGCTTCTCTAGAGAACCCAGCCTAAGACACTTAGTTTTTGAGTTGATATTGAATGTCTAACTTTCATATCACTTCCTAAAAAATCCTATTTGGAAAAAATTAATATTTGCTGTATATGCCCTGGGTTATTTTACTGTATATAAACACAGTATATAACCAGGATATAGACACATTATGTGTGTGTATCTATAGATATATATGTATACAGACATATGAATATATACTGCACAATATATATATTGAATATATATATATATATTTGTTTGTAGTATGCGTGTTTCATGAAGGTAAAACGTTTTGCCACCATCTGACTGTCATTTTATTGTACTGTCGTGGCTTGCATGTTGTTTTGATGCTGAAAGCTATGCCACTGATATTTCAAATACCAGCAGGGTCAACCATGGGAGTCAAGTTTCAGTGGACTTCCCGATTAAGACAGACTAAGA
Organism: Trichechus manatus latirostris; assembly: GCF_000243295.1. Classification (NCBI taxonomy): domain Eukaryota; kingdom Metazoa; phylum Chordata; class Mammalia; order Sirenia; family Trichechidae; genus Trichechus; species Trichechus manatus. Next base: position 1,012,607 of record NW_004444031.1, read on the forward strand.
AGAAAGGCCTGGCAACCTATTTATGAAAATTAGCCAATGAAAATCTTACAGATCACAGAATATTGTTGGATACTTTGAGTCACTTCCTTTTGGACACATCATCATCAAGGACCAGTTGCTGGAGAAGAACATCATGTTTGATGAAATGGAGAGCCAGTGAAGGCCAGGGAACCCCTCAATGAGATGGATTCAACAATGAACTCAACAATTAACTCAACAATTAACTCAAACATACCAAGGATCATGAAGATGGTGCAGGACTTTTCCTTCTGTCATGCATGGGGTTGCCATGAGTTGGAGCCGACTCCATCGTAACTAACGACAACAACAAAGTTTGTTAAGACCTGTAAATATGTTGTTAGGTGTAGGCATGGGATAGAATACTATTTAGGTAAATGTGATCTTGCTTTTTTTTTTTTTATATTTTATTGTACTTCAAGTGAAGGCTTACAGAACAAATATTTTCTCATGAAACACTAGTACACATGTTGTTTTATGACATTGGTTAACAACCCCACAACATATTAACCCTCTAACTTATCTACCTTTTGCGGGGTTTTTTTGGTGAAAATACACATAGCCAAAGATACACCGTTTCAAAAATTTCTACATACACAGTTCAGTGACATTGACTACGCTCTTCCAATTGTGCTGTTATTCTCACTTAAGATGAAGGCTTA
>NW_004444031.1:1013386-1014277 GCF_000243295.1 Trichechus manatus latirostris
AAAAAAAAAGGAAGTCTGGTTTTTTTTAAGAGTCATCTCACATCCAAGTCTTGCATTCATTATTTTCCGATTTCTTTCCACCAAAATGTTGATTATCTCCTTTGAAACTCCACAGCACTCTGTTCTTTGCTTATGCGATTTGGCACATTCTACCTTGTATTACGCTATTTAATATTTTTTGTTGCTGAATTCCACTCCAGACGGTTAGAAGATACTGTGGCTACCTATCCTAAGGCATTCAACAATTTCACACACTGGGAATTCAGTAAATACTTATGTGCCGGATTATATTTTCCAAAGATGGCTGCGACAGTGTCTCCAGTCTTATATGCTTTTAGGTAATGTGTAACACAAGCTATTCCCCTCAAGAAAAGAGTGCCTTTCTCTACCTTTTAGAATCTGGGAAGAAATTGTGACTGTTTTGACCAACAGAATAAAACAAAAATGTGCCTCTTGGTAGCTTCCTGCTTTTCAGAATGTTTGCCCTTTAGAGACTCCCTCTCTGAACCTCTTTTTTTCTCTTTGTGTTTCCAGTGATGTGATTTCTGTTGATCCATATAGATACATCTTCAAGATAGCCTCATGTTCACTGACTCTTTACTTGGCTGTGTGGAGTTGATGAAGAGCTTATCTGTTACTATACTTTTTAATGATGACATTTTTATTTGCTTCTTTATTATAATTTTTTATCTATCTAATGAAATTACCCATCTTACCATGCATACAATTCTTAATATAATATCATACTAAAGAAACAAACCAACCCAGTTGTTGCTGCATCAATTCCAATACATGGCGACAGGTAGTTATGTTAAATTCTCTATTTCATCCTGCAGCGTCTGAGTCACATTGTCCTATTGGTTGCTTTGTCTCTTTACAGTGTTTTTGCTT
>NW_004444031.1:1015423-1060390 GCF_000243295.1 Trichechus manatus latirostris
ATGGGGTTTCCAAGGCTATAAATCTTTATGGAAGCAGACTGCCACATCTTTCTTCCAAGGAGCAGCTGGTGGGTTTGAACTGCCAACCTTTTAGTTAGTAACTGAATGCTTTAACTACTGAGCCACCAGGGTTCCTCAAACAAACCTGTCTTCCTCTAGTGGATTGTGACTAATAGTGACTTCATGTGACAGAGTAGAACTGCCCCATAAGGTTTCCAAGGCTGTAATCTATATGGAAGAAGATGGCCACATCGTTCTCCTGAGGAGCGGCTGGTAGGTTCAAACTGCCGACCTTTATTTAGGTTAGCAGCCCAGTGCTTAACCATCATGCCATCAGTGTTATGAGTATGAACCGACTCCATGGCAATGGGTTTGATTTTGGTTTGGCTATCATGTTATAGTGAGGAAACTTAGACTGCTACATTAAGGAGACTTGTCTAAGTGATACTTTCAATGGAATAGCTAGAGCTGTGAGTCAATTCTCAGTCCTCCAGATTAGTGTTTTATTCTGCCACATTATAATACCAGAAAAACGCTAAACCCATGGCTGTTGAGTCGATTCTGACTCATAGTGACCCTATAGGACAGAGTAGAACTGCCCCATAGGGTTTCCAAGGCTGTAATCTTTACCGAAGCCAACTGCCACATCTTTCTCCTGCGGAGCGGCCGGTGGGTTTGAGTTGCGGACCTTCTGGTTAGCAGCCCAGTGCTTAACCACTGCACCACCAGGGCTCCTCATATTATAATACCCCCTACTTATTCACCGATTTTTTAAACTTTATTTTGGTGAAATATAGAAACAAAAAGTTAGTCATTTTACCCATTTTTTTTTTTTTAGTGTACAATTCAGTGACGTTAGTCCCATTAACTATGTTGTGCTACCTTCTTCACTATTTCCAAAAGTTCTACATCATGAGAAACAGAAACTCCATATCTCTTCAGCAGTAACGCCCATTCCCCCCTCCCCCCGTAACCACTAATAAAATTTTTTCTCTATGCACTTGCTTATTCTAGATAGTTCACGTAAGTGAGGTCAACGATATTTTTTCTTTTGTGTCTGACTTATTTCACTCAGCATAACGTTTTCAAGGCTCACTCATGTTGCGGCATGTATCCAAATTTCATTGCTCTTTATGGCTGAATAATATTCCATTGTACGTACACACCACATTTTGTTTAGCTGGATCTGACGGGAAATAAATCCCAATTAGAAGAGAGCTTTCCCCAATTCACACATATTCTCTTACTCTGCTAGCATGAAAAAAAACTTAATTGTTGAAAATAATAAATCACGGTTTCATTTTTCACCATACACGTCCAAAAACCCAGCATTAGTGGTAAATAAATCAAATTGGATAGGATATAATGTAACTAATATTAAATTGCTGTAGTCTAATGGAAGCCAGAAGTCTTAGAAAAAGTAAATGCTAGTTTAAACGGAAATGTATGTGATATATTTATACTAGTAGTCTTTGGAGTATATATGCAGTTGATTAACATAAATTGCTTTCTAAATCTTGGGCTGAGTGAAGACAGAATAACATACTTTAAAATCAAGGTAGTGGAATAAATTAAGAAACTTTTAGTTAACTACTTTTATTAGGTGCTGTCGAGTCAATTCTGACTCATGGTGACCGCATGTGACAGAGTAGAACTGCCCTATAGGATTTTCTAGGCTGCAATTTTTAAGACAGCAGATTTCCAGGTCTTTCTCCCATGGAGCCGCTAAGCGGGTTCAAACTGCCAGTCTTTTGGTTAACAGCTGAGCATTTAACCATTGTGCCACCAGGTCTCCGTAGTTAACTACTAAATGCATAAAGTTTTTATATTTTTACAGTAACCATTGAGAGACACTTTTACTCCAGTGGGGGCATGATTTATGCTTATTTAATTATCCCAGATTTATACATAATGTCTATTGGTTTCTATTTTCTTCATTTTAAGTTTACATATGAATTTTACTGACTTGTTATATGGCTTCAGATTGCAAGAAAATTAATTGTGAGATATTTTAATGTGAAAAAATATGATACATAATATCCATGGATTTATATTCTTAGGTAACATAGAAACATACCTCATTGTCTTTAAATTCTGTAAGAAAAATGAAAATATATATGCTATATATTATCATTATTTCTCACCATTTATTATATATCACAACAATAGAAACTTATTTCATGTGTTTTCCATGTTATATATTTCACAGAAGAAAGAATGGACAACATTCTGGTTTCTCTGAAGCTGACATTTTGAAAATGTCATAGTTTATAAGGAAATAATGAAAACCCATATTACATGGCAACATTCTGACCTTTTACTCAGATATTGATACGCGTTCTTAGGCAAGCTCTGTAAAGAAACTCGGGTAAAATTTCAATTACTAATAAGTAATTGGAGACTTCAAAGGTCACAACTCTAGCAACAATTTTGCCTACAAGTTAGGCCATGGCATAAATTTATTTTTCAATTATCAGTATTTCCTTTGATGTTATTTTAGAAGCAACAGACTTGTATAGAGTATATGGTGTTTTATTTATTTATTTTGCTTTTTGAGTGCTTTTGTACATTGATTTTTAAAAGTTGTTTTTTTCTTTTTAAAAAGCATATTAGTTGAGGTATACTTGGCATACAATAAATAGTATAGATTTAAAATGTACGATTTGACCGTATGTATACACTTGTGAAAGCATGACAATCAAGGTAATTAATTTATAAATTACACACAAAAATTTTCTAGTGTATTTTTTATCTCTCCTTTCCTCCCTTCTCCCCCAAGCAATCACTGATCTGCTTTCTTTTACCAGAGATTATTTTCACTATTTCCAGAGTTTTATGTAAGTAGAATCATGTAAGTAGAATAAATATTGTTTGTCTGGTTTTTTTCACTCAGCAAATTTATTTTCAGATTCATTTATATTGTTGAGTGTACTCTTATTATTTTTTTTGCTGAGAAGTATCCTGTTGTATGTACATACCACAGTTTGTTTATCCATTTACCTAGTGATTGACATTTAGCTTGTTTCCAGGTTTCAGCCATGCTATGAATATTTGTATACAAGTCTTTTTGTGAACCTTTGCTTTCATTTCTCTTGGGTAGATACCCAGGAGTTGAATGGCTGGATCATATGATAGGTGTATATTTAACTTTTTTATGAAACTGCCAAATAATTTTCCACTGTTTGTACAATTTTACATTCTCAAAAGTAGTATATGAAAGTTCCAGTTCCTCCATATCCTTGCCAAAGTTTGATATGGTCAGCCTTTTTACTGTTAGCCATTTTAATAGACATGTGGTGGTATGTTATTATGGTTTTAACTTACTTTTCCCTAACGACTAACAATGAATATTTACATATGTTAATTTTGAAAGTGTCTGTTCAAATCTTTTGCACATTTTTTAATTGGGTTGTTTGTTTCCTTATAATTAGATTTTGAGAGAGCTTTTGATAGTTTTGATTCAAGGCCTTCATGAGATACAAACTTTACAAATATTATTTCTCAGTCTATAGTTTGTCTTTTCAGTATGTTTAAGGTTTTTTTTTTTGCTTTTTGCCTTTTTTTGAAGGGCAGAGGTTTTTAATACTGATAACTTCTAATTTATCAGTTTGTTTTTTATGGGTCAGCCTTTCGTATCATATCCCGGGAGTCTTTGCCTAACCCAAGGTCACAGAGATTTTCTCTTGTGTTTCTTGTAGAAATTTTATAGTTTTATATTTAAAACGTAGGTCTGTGATCCATTCAATGTAATTATTTTATATAGAAATGGATCAAAATTAATTTAAAGTTTTTATTTCTGCATCTGTATTTCTAATAGTTACTGTAATATATTTTGAAAGGACTATGCTTTCTTGACTAAATTCCCTTTACACCTTTGTCAAAGATCAATTGTCCATATATGTGTGGCTCTATTTTTAGGCTCTGTAATCTCTCCCATTCTTCTATGTGTCTATATTTATGCCAATATCACACTGCATGATTGCTATAGCCTTATTTCTTGATAAAAGGTAGTGTTAGTCTCCCAATGTTGGTCTTATTTTAAAGTTGTTTTAGCTATTCTAGGTTCTTTGCATTTCTGTATGAATTTTATATTCAGCTTCTCAACTTCTACAAAATTTCTTGCTAGGATTTTGTTTCTGATTGCACCGAGTCTATAGATCAATTTGAGGAGAACTGAATTATAGTATATCTCTCAGTTATTTATCTATTTTACTGCACTGGTTACAACCAATTTTGAATGGAAATCATGAGAACAAATATCCTTATATTGTTCCTGATCTCTACAAGGAAAGTATTTACTCTCTCCACTAAGAATGATGTTAGCTGTAGGTTTTTTGAAGATGCCCTTTTTCAGTTTTGAGGAAGATCCATTCTATTCCTAGTTTGTTGAGACTTGGAATTAGGGATGAGGGTTGTGTTAGTTTATTAAGTTTGCTGAAACAAAATACTGCAAAATGGATGACTTTAGAAAACAGAAATTTATTGTCTCACAGTTATGGATACTGAGAGTCCAAGATCAGGGTATTGGCCATGTTGATTCCTTCTTAGGCTCTGAGGAAGAAATTCTTCCATTCCTCTTTCCCAGCTTCTGGTAGCTCCAAGGTATTTCTTGGCTTGCAACTGCAGCACCAATGGCATCCTTCCTCTGTATGTCTTTCTCTATCTTTTATCCTGTTTTACAAGGTCAGTACTCAGAGAAAATTAGGACTCACTCCACTCTGGTATGACCTCATGTTAACCTAACTGAAAACATCATAAAAGACCCTATTTCCAAACACTGCCATGTTCATAGGAGCCAGAGGTTAGACATATCTCTTTTTAGAGACACAATTCAATCCATAGCAGGTGGTCCATTTTTTCAAATGTTTTTCTGTGTCTATTGAGATAGTCATGTAGTGTTTATTTTTTGTTTATCAATATGAGGAGTTACTTCAACTGATTTGGAATATTAAACCAAATCTGTATTCTCAGGCTAAACCCACATGGTTATGAGTCATTGTCCTCTTTATATATTATTTAATTCAATATGCTAAAATTTTGTTTAGAATTTTCACATCTAGTTTCATGAGGGATATTGGTTCAATTTCATAGACAAGTTTGTGTCAAATTAGTAGTACTGATTCCTTAAATGTTTGTTAGAATTTAATAGTGAAACCATTCCAGCATAGAGTTTTTAGGTGGAAAAGTGTGAGTTACAAATTAAAGTTCTTTAATAGACATAGGACATTTCTTATCTATTTCTTTCTAAGTGAGCTTTGATAATTTTTCAAGGAATTTGTCGATTTACTTTTAAATTTATAGACAAAAATATTGTCTTTAGTGACATCCCAAACTTTCTGGTTTGTTATATTTCTTTTATCATTCAGTTCACAGTACTTCCAAATTCCCTTCTTGATGTTTTCATAGACCCATGGGCTGTTTAGAAGTGGGTTATTTAGTTTCCAAGTATTTGCAGAAATTTTTTTAAAATTTCTGTCTTTTTGATTAGACATTTAATTTGATTGTTGTTAGAGAACGTATTTTGTATTACTTGGATCATTTTAAATATATTGAGAATTATTTTAGTGCCTAGTGTTATGAATTGATTTGTGTTTCCCAAAAATGTATGTCAACTTGGCTAAGTCATGATTCCCAGTATTGTGTGGTTGTTTCACCATTTTGTGATCTGGTGTGATTTTTCTATGTATCATAAATCCTACCTCTATGATGTAAATGAGGCAGGATTAGAGGCAATTATGTTAATGAGGCAGGACTCAATCTAAGGGATTAGGTTGTATCTTGAGTCAATTTCTTTTGAGATATAAAACAGAGAAGCGAGCAGAGAGGAGAAGGAACTCCTACCACCAAGAATGAAGAACCAGGAGGGGAGTCTGTCCTTTGGACCTGGGGTCCCTGCCCTGAGAAGCTCCTAGATCAGGAGAAGAAGAATAACAAGATCCTTCCCCCAGAGCTGACAGAGAAAGAAAGCCTTCCCCTGAAGGTGGCACCCTGAATTTGGAATACTAGCCTCCTAGACTGTGAGAAAATAAATTTCTCTTTGTTAAAGCCATCTGCTCATGGTATTTCTGTTATAGCAGCTGTAGATGACTAAGACACACAGAATATGGTCTATACTGGCAAATGGTCCATGTGTATTTAAAAAAGGATATGTATTCTGGTGTTGTTGGATAGAGTGCTCCATAAATGTCAGTTAGGTCAAATTGATTTAGAGTGTTATTCAAGCCTATTATATCCTTGATGGATTTTTGCCTACTTGTTTTATCTGTTATTGAGAGAATGGTGTTAAAAATCTTTCACTACTATTGTGGGTGTGTCTGTTTCTCTTTGTGGGTCTATTGGTTTGTGTATTTTGGTATTCTCTTGTGAGAGGTATACATGTGTAAAATTGTCCTCTAGATTAATTAGCTCATTTATTATTGTGAAACAAACTTCTTTATCATGACAATATTCTCAGCTCTGAAATCTACTCTGTTATAGTCTCTTACTTTATTAACTCAGTGTTTAGACCATTTACATTTACTTAAATTATTGATATAGTTACACTTAAGAGTAATATCTTATGTGATGGTTAATTTTATACGTCAAATTGACTTGGCTATGGTGCTCAGTTGTTTGGTCAAACGCTAGTCTAAATGCTGTTATAAAGTAGTTATATGTGAATAAATCAGTTCGGTTTAAGTAAAGCAGATAATATTTCATGCTGTTGGTGGGCCTCATCCAATCAGTTGGAGGCCTTGTGAGCAAAAAGAGTTTTCCCTAGGGTGTATTCTGCCTCCAGACTAAATAGACATCTTGCCAGAACTCCTTCATTCTTCCAGCCCCTTGACCTAGGAATTTTGTGACGCAAGATTGCAGGAATCTTCAACCTGTGGCTTGACCTACAGATTTTAGATTCGCCAGTCCCTTACAATTGCATGAGACCATTATATAAAAATCTCTTTCTCTATCTTCTATTTATCTTGAGAACCCTAAGACACTTTGGTATTGAGATTGGTTTTAGAGGAACAGAATGTTAAGAATAAGTTTTCTGAATTGGTTTTGGAGTTTCTGGAATTGATTCTCAAATCTGGCTAGATTTAAATTCACTAATGACTATTTCTAATAGTGAAGAGGGCTGATAGTCCAAGGTATGAAGTGGCATATAGATACACAAAATATTACCATTGAACACTTCCTTATAAATTACTTATGAGAGAGAAGGTCTGGGTGATGATATATTTGATACCTTAAAACATTTTTGTCAAACTGTTGAGTATAATGACATTAACTGCTCCTCCTTTTGCTGGACAAAATGGGGAAAGGAAAGGATGAGCTCAGGGCTTCAAATTCCCAGCTCAACCACCACATAAAGACCTGAAAGTTGCTATGTATGCCCTGAAATAAAATCTTATGTCCTGCAGAAATAGAGCTGAGATTGCTGAAAATAAAACAAAGTCTCATCCTACGAGTGGCTGAATTAAAATGTCAGTTGAATTCCCGGCATTGAAAGGTATCTGATATTAAAGTAAGGGCATTGATCAGGAAGAAATAGGATCCTGAAAATTGGAATAAGGTCATATGGGCAGATACAGCTGAAGCTGGGGACATTAAGCCTTTAAATTCTGCTGAGTCTTCATGTCAGCAGAAGCAGCCCCTCTACCTTCATCTGAAGAGATTAATCCAGTTTTGCCTGAGGAAACTGTAATGGCTTTCTCTGAGGTAGATACCTTGAAATACACTATTGATTGTCCCCAGGAACCACCCTACCACCCATCTTTGCTTCTAGACCTATAAAAGACCCAAGTCCCAGCAGGCCCCGAAAGCTGAGGTACAAAGTATGACCCATGCGGAGGAACACTAAAATCCACAAGAGCTACATGATTTTTATAATTTACACAAACATAGTGATAAATTACTTTTTACGAAAATTAAAATTTTTGTTCTATGAAATACACTGTTTAGAGAATGAAAAGACAAGCAATGTACTGGGAGAAAATATTTGCAAATCATATAACTGACAAAGGACTTCTATTCATAAAAAGCACAAAGAACTCTCAAGACTCAGCAATAAGTAAACAAACATCCCAACAAAAAAGTGGAAAACACTTAAACAGAAATCTCACGAAAGAATATGTATCAATTTCACATATGGACATGAAATGATGCTCAACATCATGAGTCATTAGGGAAATGGATATTAGTAAATTATAACCACTGTGAGATACCACTACACATGTAATACAAATGCTAAAAAAAAAAAAAAAAGGCAATAACGAGTGCTGGTGAGGATGGGGAGCAACTGGATCTTTCATACATTTCTGAAGGGAATGAAAAATGGTTCAACCAATTTGGAAACAGGTCTGTCAATTTCCTATAAAGTTTAATATATGTTTACCATGTGATCCAGAAATCCCATTCCTAGGTATTAAACCAAGAAAAATTAAAACTTACATTCACAAAAACCTAGAGGTAAATGACTTTAGGAGCTTTACTCAAAATCATCAAAAACTGCAAATAAATCAAATACCTTCAGCGATTGAATGGAAACAGTGGTACATCCATACAATTCTTGTTGTTGGTGGCCATCGAGTTGATTCTGACTCATGGCAACTCATTTGTGCAGAGGAGAATTGCTCCATAGAGGTTTTGGGACTGTGACTTTTAGAAACAGATACTCAGGTTTGTCTTCTGAGGTGCCTCTGGGTTCACTTTTTGGCTGGTAATCCAGCACTTAACCATTTGTGCTACCCGGGGACGCTTATACAATGGAATACTACTCAACTATCAAACAGGAATGAAATTTGTCACTTAGCATTTTTCTGAATGACAGAAGCCAAACCAGTTGATCCATACTGTATGATTACATTTATGTGATTTATGGAAAATACAAAATTAAAAGACAGAGATAAGATCAGTCATTTCCAGAGACTGGGGTTGGGATGGAGGATGTTGGCTACAGAGATGTAGCATTAGGTGATTTTTTTTTTCTTGTTGATGGAAAACTTTTGTATGGAATTACAAAACACATAGAACTGTACATCACCAAGAGTGAATTTTATTCTGCATAAAAATTAAAAAAATATATTTTAAACAAATTTTCAATCAGAAAAAATTGTCACTTCACAATAAGACATGTTTCCTTTTTTCCACATCTTTGCATATTGGGAGATTATTTTTGTTCCTTAGAAATGGAAACTATCTTCTCTGAAATGTTGCCGCTTGATTCATTTCTACTTTAAAGGAGCCACCAAAATGACATTCAGTCTTAGGTAACATGTCAGCCTTCAACATTTTGAGACAGTTTTTTTTTTTTCTTTTCATTTTGGTTAAGGATTATTTCCTACCTCAGCACAAGGTGGGAAGTTGGTACATACTTTCTGAAGTATATGTTTTTACTTTCATTTTAAAACTGTAAGACACTTTATTGAAATAAACATTTACACTGGATATGTAAATAATTCAAATAGAAGTTTTGGCAAGGCTATGTTGTCCCATTCTCTTTTTTGTCTCATTGCTCATAAATTCACAAGTTATCAAGAAGTCACATGCATATCCAAATTGCCTATCCTTTGGGCAAAGCCAACTCCATCACCATTCTACCTGTGGCCTCAGGCATCTAAGAGCTTTCCTACCTTACCTCAAAAATCAATTGCAATTTTTTTTTTAAATTGAAAACAAAAAAACTAATTAATCCCTTAGTAATTTGAAAAAAGTTTAATTGCTAAGATAAAACTCAAAGAAACACAATACGGCATTTCAGACAGGCAGGAAGTTGTCAAGAATATATCCAACAGGCTAATTAAAAACAAATGAACAAACACGTGACAAGCTCAGGCTTCTATTCACCATGAGAATTTATCCCCAGACCTAGTTTTGTACAAAATAATGTAGGCAAAAGAGGAAACATAAGCTACCAGGTTACTCCAAGAATCACTTTGGGTATTTATTTTTTAAAAACAAGAGGTTTATTTTTTAATTAAAAAATAAAATATCAACAGTGAAATCTCAGTGGAAGAATAATTTACATGTAAACCAACAGGATGTATAGCTGTCATAATCTGAGGAGACAAGATGTAGTTTTTATTTTTATTCATTCAGGAAATATCTTGTTTTCAAGGACTGTGCCAGTTATTACGGTTCCAAAGATAAAGAAGACAACATCTGCCCTTACTTCTAGAACAACGTACCAATGAATATTATAAGAGGAGGACCTAAGACAGGCTGAGATGTGAGGAGTCAGGGAAACTTCCTTGGAGGAGATAAAATGTGAGCTGTGCAACTGTGTCTCTAAGGAAAAGTAGACATTGCACAGGTGGTCTAGGAGAAGGAGCTGGGGGCATTTGTAGGACATTTAATACCATTGTGTTAATACTGAATATGCACTTTGGTATTGCATTCATGATTACTTTCAATCACATCATATGCATGTGAAAACTAGACAATGAATAAGGAAGACCGAAGAGGAATTGACGCCTTTGAATTGTGGTGTTAGCGAAAAATATTGAATATACATACCATGGACTGCCAAAAGAATGAACAAATCTGTTTTGGAAGAAGTAGAGCCAGAATGCTCCTTCGAAGCAAGGATGGCAAGACTATGTCTTACATACTTTGGATATGTTGTCAGGAGAGATCAGTCCCTGGAGAAGGACATCATGCTTAGTAAGGTAGAAGGTCATCAAAAAAGAGGAAGGCCTTCAACAAGATGGATTGACATAGTGGCTGCAACAATGGGCTCAAGCATAACAATGATTGTGAGCATGGCACAGGACTGGGCAGTGTTTTGTTCTGTAGTACATAGGGTTGCTGTGAGTTAGAACCGACTCAATGGCACCTCACAGCAACAACAATGTATTTCTAAAAGTGAAATTAGTGAGTCAAAGTGTAACGTAAATATTGAAGAATTCTGATGCATAATGTCACAATATTTTTATAATGCTTGTATAACTTCACATTAAAACTAATAAAGGCATATCCCCCATTCAGCCACTTACATGATGTACTATTATTTTAAAAAAATTGAAATGAAAAACAAAATTCAATAATGTTTTAATTTGCTTGTATTTGATTACTAAAGATTTGTCCTTGATTTATTAACATCTTACGGTACAAATTCTAGCCTAGCATTTAGCATTCAACACCTACCAGGGGAAGTTTACCAGAGTACATACACCCTTGTCAGTAGTCTTATTGTAATACCTGTACATTTGTATTTTGAAAAGAGTACTGGGGTGATTTAGATATGGAACTTCATTTAAAATGACTACCTTTGGGAGTGCTACTCTTAATTTTTCAGGCAAAAACTCCACACTGACACAAATAAATGCACTGTCAAAAAAAAAAACCTCACACGAACAATAAGTCCTACCCAACACCAAGCCTTATTTATGATTAGCAAAAGTTTAAACAAGAAGCCACTTCCTTTGGCTGCTGAGGGAGATTGGGAAAGTCTCTCCTTTCCCCAGTGCTGAGGCACCTGCAGATTCAGGCCAGGTAAATCCAGCCCTCCTCCACACGCCTGCTCCCTCCCCTGGAATCTGGAAAGATTCATGTGCTAGTACTAGTATCTGGGAGGCCTGAAGTAGTCAGATGAACCTTTCTGAGAAATCCTCTTTTCTGGACTATGATACATTTTGAGAGCATGACCCATGTGTGCCATCCAAAATGGTCCATGGGAACCACTTAATGATGGAGTTTTTACGTTTTTTATACTTTAGTTGTCATGTTGCTAGAAAACCTACATGACAAATGTTTATTCCAGTACCGCTGTGGTCATAAATCAAGTTATTGTAGGTTTATTTACAATAAGGAATCTAGACATATGAGGCATAACTTGCTAAAAGCTATTCTTACCTTAAAACTTGATCCTCAGTAGCCTCAAAAAGCCTCGGAGTTATCTTCTAGATGGTGGATATCAACAATATGCTTAAAAGGACATCTCGTCAAGGTGAAAACTCTCAGGAATGGAGGATGGAGGAATGCCGTTCATCCTTTCATTCCTAAGGCTAAAGGGAAGAAAAATCATAACATTTGCAAATCTCAGAGTTTAATAAGCATTGTATATCTTTGAAGGCTTGTGTTTTATCTTAAACATTCATGTAAAGTTAGAATTCTAATCCATAAAAAAACTGTGTTTCTTTAAAAAAAACCAAAACAAAAAACAAGGTATTGATCCTTCCCCCAAATCTGGATAAATAGACAATTTTCGCTTAAGTTCACCCAGTTTATCCTGTGGCATTGACTATACACTTACCATATTTATTTGTTTTCTATTGCTGCGTAACAAATTACCACAAACTTAACAGCTTAAAACAACACCCATTTATGATCTCATGGGGTTTCCCAAATATATTCACCTACTTCCTTTGGAGGAGCATCTTGTAGGACTGGTGTCCTAAGAATTATATCTTGTGGAATGAAAATTTGGGTCACCTCACTAGGCAAAGAACCATGAACAGCTGAGGTGCTTGGTAGGGGCAAAGGAAATGCAGAATGGGTATAAAAGTGCTCCTTAGAAGCAAGGATGGTGAGACTTCATCTCACATAATTTGGCCATGTTATCAAGAGATATCATTCCCTGGAGAAGGACATCATGCTTGGTATAGTAGAGGGTCAGGGAAAAAGAGGAAGACCCTCAACAAGATCCATTGGCACAGTGGTTGCAACAACGGGCTCTAGCATAACAACAATCATGAAGATGGCTTTGGATCAGGCAGCATTTCCTTCTGTTGTATATACGGTTGCTATGCTGTTGCTAACAACAACAGTGGGAGAAGGTACTTAGAAATACCAGGTACGAGCACATGACCAGTTGCAGAATTGAGGGTTGTTATTGTTACAAGTATTTCTTCCTTGGTTTATTATTAATATATTTGCATGTGTGTGTTTGTATCAAATATCTTTCTTTCCCTCTCTTACCCCATTACTTACCATAAAACATAAGATGTATTAACTTTCATCATTGGAGAAAGGATTCATTGTGTTTTGGGTTGTACGCAAGATAGTTGTATCATGTTAGTTGTCCATGTTGGGAAAAAAATAAAAACCCTAAAATTTTATCTTTGTGTCATATTATACATAAAAATAACAAAACTGTAAAAGTTATATAAGGGAATACAGGAGAGTATATTTATGACTTCAGCATTAGAAATTATTTAAACACAAAATCATTTAAAACAAAAGTGCAAACATAAAAGGAAAAGATTGATGCATTTAAGTACATTAAAATTTTAAAAAAAGCCTTTATATGACAATAGATAAAATAAAGCCAGTTTTTTTTAAAAAAGCCACACTTTGGAAGAATATATTTGCAATACATATAACCGATAAATGTTCTGTGTTATGTAAAAGACCCCTGGAACTTAGTAAAACTAAATCAAACAATGCAATAGAAGAGTGAGCAAACATTACGAAACTGACAATTCTCAGAAAAAGAAATCAATGGCCACCAAACAAAAGATTTTGAACCTTACTCATCATGAGTTTCAAGAAGAATAAAAAATAGGTTATACTTGGCTTATTAACCAGATTGACAAATTAAAAAAACAAACAGAAAACAGTAAGTTTTTTAGCAAGGATGTATATCTCATTCAATAAATTATGAAATCATTGAGGCTGCTCTTTTTTTTTTTTATTTCTGGCACCAAGTACTATGGAAAGCACAAAGAAATTCTCAGCAAATATTTGTGGAATCCTCTAATTTTATAACTCTTAACAGATGAATAATTTATGAAGGTTTGGCAATTATTTTTACAATGTTACAGTATTCAACTTTCTATTCAATTAAATTTAAAAATGATTCTCCAGGGACCAATAAAATGTTATTAGAATGGGAAATACAACATTCATTGGAAATCAGGCATTATACTTTAGCTGCAGTTTTAAAAATGAGCCTTGAAATTTTCTTGAAGGAAATCAGATTCACAAGGGTATATGAGAGGACACGAAACAGACAGTTAAAATAATTTATTTGGAATTATATTGCAGAGTAAACATATTTTACATCATTCCTCACGTATTAGCTGTGACATATATTGAATTTATTTCACCCTGTTGAGATAGCTCAATTTTTCAGTTTTGTGCTTCTCCCCTAATTTTTAATAAAGTATTATTTTAAAAAGTCAGAATAGCAAAACATAGGGTGGTAGATATCATAGGCCATTTATCTGAAGGAACATATTCCTAATAATTATACTTACATCATCTAAAATGAATCTTGCTACAATTGAGCCAGGATTAATTAATTTAAATGCAACCAAACTGATGTTTACTCCTTTTGGCCAAAATCAAAATGTGAACCTGTATCAAGTCGCTGGAAGATTTTCCTTTCATAAACCTCCTATTTTTAAATTTGACTATGCATGTCTATTTCCTCTTAGGCTTACTGAATATTAATAAACCTCAGTGTCTAAGGTAAGCACAACAGGGGTTTTCAGTGCATATGAAGGAGTCAGAAAGAAATTTGTTGATTTATTTTTCAGGTAAATCCTTTGCCTTCCAACTTTCTTTGTCTTCCTCTGTCTTTTTATCATGAGAATTTTTTTGACATAAAATTGAGATTTCTGGCACATTTTAAGCATCATTGTAATCTTCAGAAAAAGGGGGGAAAAAGGCTGTATGCTTTCTTTAAAAATTTGGTAGTAAATAAGCAATAGTGCCAGTAAGTTTCATTATAAGCAGTGCTGATGACGGTATTTGATTTTGTGTGTGTGTTTGTGCATGCACACACAATTGTGTATGTGTTGGAGTAATAGTGTGAAATTACCCTATTATCATTTAAACACATTTTACATCACATGGTATATGAGCAATGAAAATTTAGTGGGATTATGTGAATATAAAAGGCAACAATTTAGAATAATGTGGTTATTTTCACTTGTTTTCTTCACCCTTTGGCCCTACTGCGTCATGTGCAGATCTGGAATATCACTTAAAAATTGGCATAATTCCAAATAAAATAAGACCACTTTTTTATGCAGTAACCTAATGTCCTCACTTGTTTTGTTTTTAAAGGTAAAACACATTTAAATTCATTCCACGTATCTTTAAAATTAGATAAGAAAAAATAGAGGATGGGAGTAAAATTATCATTATCCTGGTGATGGAATGGAAATTCTGTTGTTTTTAGTACATGAAACAGTAGGGCCTAGTAATAATAAAAATAATAGATCATGAATATAACCTTTCACATCAAATAACCAGTAAAAATTGACCTGGATGCAAAATCTAACACAGGTCCCTTTGGATACAACATCCTTCTTCTAGCAAGGGGTGTGATTTTCAGCAAGGATGAAGTACTTGGGTGTGGTGGTGTGGGTGATTGAGTAGGAATTAGTTGAAGTGACTTTTATTCCCCTAGGTGTTTGGAATGTCATTGAGTAGCCCCAGCCTACTATTCGTTTTTGGCTACGATTTCCTTGGTTTAGGAATGCCACCTACATAACACCACGCAAATAGCTCTCATAGAGCTCATATGAAAAGCATTGATTACATCAGCTTAGTTTTGCTTTTTCTTATATATTATGTCACTTAATCTTCATAACTGTGCAAGGCTGGTTTAAATCTTTCCATTTATAAGTAAGAAAAAAAAAATTGCCATTGAGTCAATTTCGACTCATAGTGACCCCAAGTGTTACAGAGTAGAATTGCTCCATAGGGTTTTCTTGGCTGAAATCTTTATGGAAGCAGATCTCCAGGCCTTTTCTCTGCAATGCCACTGGGTGGGTTCCAGCCATCAATCTTCATGTTAGAAGTCGAGTGCAAACTGTTTGCATCACCCAGGAGCCATAAATGAGAAAACACACTCTCCAAAGTAGTTTTTTCATATACAAACTTAATGAAATAGCTAATTATTGTTTTGTCAGGACTTAAACTAAAATCGTGTTACAGACAGTCCCTGGTTTTTGACATTCGACTTACAGACAACTGGTACTTAAGAATGGATTGCCATAAAGCCTATTACATTAAAAATTTGAGTTAAATACAGTCGTTCATAATAACAAACGGATGCACTACTTTGTGATGCTCATGAAAACATTTCATGGTTTGGAAGTGTTTTTTAAGAGCTTCATATGCACAGAAAGGTAAATATGTATACTATATACCAAGAGCAACATTTGACTACCTGATGCTAAATAAGAATCACATGTACCCGTTCCCACTTACCTACGAATTCGACTTAAAGACAGGTTTAAGAACGGATCTCATTAGTAATCTGGGAACTGCCTGTATCTCTAGTTTAATTCTCTTTCCATCATATTGCTCTATTGTGTCAAAAATTTAGAAAGCATTTCAAGGTTGGCAGGTAATTTTAACACATTATCTTCATCCTCAAAACAACCCCGAAGTTAAATTTTATATATCTATTTTTCAGATGCAGAACTGGAGCTGAGATTATTGAATGATTTGCTTAATAATCAATTAGTGATGATCTGAAATTATGCATGTATCTCTTAGGTTGCAAAATCTGTATTTTCTGTAACAAATGTTCACCGGAGTATTAGGATTTTATAAAGTTGGAAACTGCGTAGCCCTGTAAGCAAGTCTGGAATTTTTTAATTAAACCTGGGCTGTGAAGAGACTCAATTGCACACGTGGGAGAGTGACAGAAATTTATAAGAATATATAAAATATTAATGTAATAATTAGTAATTTGACACTAAAAAGTTGCAATTTTGTTTATTACTTCATATGCACCATAAAATTTTATTAAAATATTAAGTAATCAATATTAATAAGTAACAAATGTATTACTCTAGGCATAATTCAAGAAGGTTTTTTTTTCCCCCAGTAAAATGAAAATTTTAAAACTATTTAGTCCTAAATGCACATTTTGGATTACCAACTCAGTCACATTAATTTTAAACTATTAAATGAGTTGAATAATTCATTTACTTTAAATGAAAGGAAACAAAATAAATAAAAGGAAAGGAAAGAAAAAAATGGAAAGAAAGGATAATTAAGACTAAAATTATTATTGGTCACCAGTCAGGGCTATTGTTTTCTATAAAGACTTCAGAGCTGAGTGTATGCTATGTTTTCCCTCCATGAAATAGTATCTAACTTGTAAGATTATATTGTCTTTCCTGGTCAGGTTGTAGTCTTACACCTTACTTATTCAGTCTATATGCTGAACAAATAATCTGAGAAGCAGGACTATATATATAACAAAGACATGGCATCATTAGTTAATGTGTGGATTAGATAAAATTAGGCATTAATTAACATACACACATTCATATGTTTGTATATGTGTGCATGTGTCTGTGTGTGTGTATCCTAGTGGATAATATACCTTCATAGATGATAGGAACCACGGACAATAGTATACTAGTAAGGAGCTTGGGTGGGGCAGGCAGTTTGCAACAGGCTGCTAACCTAAAGGTTGGCTGTTTAAACCCACTCAGTGACTCCATGGGAGAAAGGTCTGGCAATCTGATTCCATAACAATTACTGCCAAGAAAACCCTATGGAACAGTTCTACTTTGTAACACATGGCATCACAGTGAATTGGGGGCCAACTCGACAGCATCTAACAACAATAACAGTATACTAGTACTGCTTTAAATAAGAAATTAACATTAATAATCATGACATGAAAAAATAATCTAACATAAATAACAGTTAAGTAGTGACTAAAATTTGTAGGACTACCCCTCCCCTCACCCACCACACGTATACAAACGCGCACAGACACAGAAACACACACACCCAATGACGTTAGGAACTAAAGGGTTGATGAAGAATAATAGGATTTTCAGCATAGAAGTAATGTACACATCATCACCTGGTTATCTTCATAAAGTGTTCTATAAAAAGTTGTTTTGTCAAATTTGGAAGTCAGTTTTTCGGAAGAGCTATTTCCCTCATTCAGTAGACTTAAGCATGTTGTTGCGGTACTCGTTCTATCCTTCATAGCTGTGGTGGATGCTTAAATTTCAATATACAAATGATGTCTCCCTAATTGAATGTTCTTGTATACGATTAAGAAGGCAGAGGGGAAGAGAGAGGACATCTTCCTGTCCCTTTTTGCCTTTTCTGCTGGAAGCCAGGTTGTGGATATTTGAGTTTTTTCTACAGTAATGTTCCATTGTACATGCTCTGGCCTCCTGTGTGTGTTGGCTATGTAACATCGGTGGCATATTTATTCATATTCCCTAATTCCTGCATTGTACATGTCCATGAACTCATGCATTCCACCATAGCCTCAGGGAAGACTCCAGTGGTCAGTTTTGTATGCTCATGGGATTCATTCCTAGATATCTTCAGTGTTTCCAACAATTTTGTAACATTCAATTCTCCACCAAATTCCTTTCTGTGTAAAATACCTGTAATTTCTGTTTCCTGCCATGAATTGTTTTTGGCTGACACAATAGTCTTGTGAGGACCTTCATTACCTTCAAGCTTTCTTTGTTTTCACCTATCTTCTATGTATTAGAAAAGATATATATTCTCCCCCACCCTCCTAAATTATAGACAAAGTCCAATTGATGTAAATTGTGAAATAATTGTAATACTGTCATCTTCATCTACTCTTCATATTTAATAGAAATAACGAATTGAGGGCTAATTCAAATGTTTAAAAAAGAGTACAAAATAATTTTAATATTTTTGAAGAAATATTTAGTCTATAAGTTATTTTGTAGCATTTATAATCTGTTTGCTGGTTCTCAATCATAATTTTATGGGATGTATTGTAAAATACTTGGAACTACTAACAAGGAACTGATTATTGTGAATGCTTCACTTTTCAAAATTAGAGAACGTTTAAGGTTAGACCTTTATTGATGTAACTCTTGCTCACTTTATTCAAGCATTTTTTTTTAGATGGTGGTCAAAGTGGAAGACATATAACTTTCACACTTGTAATTGTACATTATGGACTGTCTAAACTGTCTATGACAGAGCTCTTTGGGTACATTATAATAAAGATAATTAAAATTTATTTTAGGACTTAATTACCTGGCATTGCCATGGCTGTATGTGGGGTTTGTGAACGTTGTAAACGTGTATGTTCAAAAAATACTCATTAAGCTTGAGTTTTTATTATGCGGTGATGATGGTCCAGTGATAGGACAAAACAGACATAGAACTGGCTTAATGGAAATTAAATTCTAGCAAGAATGACAGGCATCATCCAACCATCTGTAGAATTAGTTATTTGTTCACAATTCTGCAAAAGAGAAATAGAGGCTTCTATGAAATCATGTAATGGGGAAATAGTCTCAGAGGTTAGGAAAGACTTCCTTGTGCTGAGGATTTTATGGAATGAGTAGGAAGTGGTGCAGAGTGAATAAGAAGGAGCCTTGTCTGAGCAAATGCAATAGTGCATGCTGCATGAAGTTCATATTGGAAAGAGCTGTGGTAGTTCTAACAACAAAAAAAGAGGGTTTTAAAAACTGTATCAGAGATGGTGAGAAAGATTAAAAGATTTGGGCCTAAAAGCAATGAGAAGCCATTAAAGCCTTCAAGGAAAGGAGTGTCATGATCGGATTTGACTTTTAGAAAGAGGCCAAAGGATGGAAAATTGATTAGAGAAAATTTGCGGCAAAACTGATTGTGAAGCCATTTTGTTAGTTCAAACAAATGGTAATACCATGGATTAAGGTATTAGTAATGGTATTAGCTAATAGATGCTTATAACTATTGCATAACTGTTGCATAAATGTTATTCAAAGTTCTATTACTCCCTACATTGTATCAAAGATAAAGTACCTAGCCTTAATCTCCAATGAAACCAAGTCACACATTTTCCCCCAGAATATTATCATGTGCATTAAAAAAAAAAAAAAAAATTAAAAGCTGACTTTCTTTTTTATGATGTGGTCCAACTTCAAAACCAAGTTAAGAATTCCCAAATTTATTTCACTTGAGAATAAAAGCGACATCTGAACAAAAATAACAAAAATGAGGGTGGGTGGCATAATCACTAATCCTCTTCAACTTTGTAATAATTTGATTCTTGTTTGTTCAGTGTGTATGGAGAAAAGAACCCCCCTGGGCTTTTCAATTTATTGAAACTCTTTTGAAATCCAACAAGCTGGATTAGGATCGTTGAAAGCCTAAGGTGTCTTGGGAGTTTGTGCATTCTAGCATGGAGACTTCGCTTGTCAGATGTCTCAACTTCAGTGCAATGTAATACTAGTGTGACAAAATGGTATTTGATGTTTATAATGCCACTGGGACTGTATATCTCATGCAAACATAACCACACAATTCCCTCTCTGAGTAATTTGCTTCTAACATCAATGCTTTCTGGAGATTAGGCAGTTTGTCAATGTAATTTTTCTTAAAGTTCCAATTAATCTCGTAATTAATGAAAAGTATTGAAAATATGTTTTAACCTTTTAACTTACAGAAATTAACATTGCATGTTTGTGTATAATATGCATTTTGTTTTTATTTAATAGGAGTGAACAACTTATATATTGTCATACTAAAATTGTTGTTGATATTTTTTGCCAGATACATATTTATTATTGTTTATTCTGAGTCCCTATACTTGTAGTATATTCTAAGAAGGCTGTTAGAGCTTTTAAGTGTGCTGGTTACATCTCCCTAATGTACAGAATATGAAACACACTCTTGAAAGGTGTATCTAGTGGCACATGTTCTGGGATGTATGACCACCATAAAAATAAGGGACGTTAAAAAAGCAAAATAAGCTGTTGAAAGCAAAGAGTTAGCGCTTTTAAGCTTAATAAATTTTAATTCTGTCAAGACTTAAAAAGTAATTAATTCTTATGCAAGAGAATAATCTATAAGAGTATACTTTAGAGCTCATAACTTTCAATTATTTTTGCAATTTTTAAAAGTATAGGTGTTCATTAACACATGGTCTCTGAGTGTGTTACGACCTAGAGACAAGGTCTATGTTAGCTAAGAAAAGCTGACAAATACAGTACCTTAAAAAGCAACAACGTGATTGCTTGCAGTAATAACAAAGCCAGACATGGCAGTCCAAGTTTGCTGTAGCTACTGAATGATATTATTGAAGGTCAAAGACCCTACCTTCCTGTTTGCATCTTTATCAAGTGACACTAAGACACATTTTCAGGACGGCTTCAATTCTAAATATACCACTAAGTTCATGAGTTTCTCCTTTTATGATGCTTCCTTAGAAGCCCAAATGACTTCTGCTTTTTTTTTTAGGGTCATACCTAGGCAAAAGATGGCAGAAAAGATATTTTATGTTTTCCATATTCTGTACTAAAGTAGGAGTCCTGGTGGCACAGTGGTTAAGAGGTTGGCTACTAACCAAAATGTTGGCAGTTCGAATCTACCAGCTGCTCCTTGGAAACCCTATGGAGCAGTTCTACTCTGTCCTATAGGATCACTATGAGTTGGAATCGACTCAATGGCTATGGGTTTGATTTTGGTTTTTGGTATACTAAAGGAAAGTTTGGGAAATGAGGGCTGAGAGTAGCTTTCAGTGGTCGATCCACACTGTTTTCTTCAGTGCTTCTACATTCTTTCCTATTGACAAAAAAGACAGAAAGGAAGTAGTGAAAAATAGTAATATTTATCATACAGCATATAAAAATGTGACAATGTGAATGAGAGAGACAGAAAAAAAAAAAAACAGCAAAGAGGATACATCAACAAAATTCTAGGAACTGAAAAATAAAAACGTGACTGATGAATGACCTAAGTAGTACGTACAAATCTGAAACCTAAGTTTTTTGGGAGAAAATCAAACAAGAAATAAGTAAACTGGAGCTGCAGAACCCTGAATTAACTCAGGAATTGGAGTCACTGCTACTTCAGAAAATGAGAGTGAGAGATGGTAAAATGGAGACTGTTTGAATGATGTTGTAATTTTCTAGCCTTCCTGCATTTCTCAGCCACGCCCTGTAGTAGATTAAAAGCTCTCTGAGGGGGTTAATCTAGACAACCTGTGGACTCAGGAAATAGGCATAACAGAAAATGAGACTGAAGTGCTGGATTGAGAAGAGGAAATAAATGAAAGTCTGTATAATGAATGGTATGAAGCTTCCAAGTTCTTTCTCTGCTCAGCTCCTTCCAGGATGCTGCAGACAGGAGATAGGAAAAAACTTTTAGAGAAAACTGGAAAGCCAAAAGGAAAAGAACTATACATGTTGACAATCGAGAGAACCAATAAAGTGGCCAGGTCCCAGTCCTGTTATCCTACTGCAAGTCCATCAGGCAAAAAGTCCAACTTTCCATCAAAAAGACCTTCCAATCAGATTTTTGTATCTCAGTCTTAAATATTAATGGATATGCAAAGATAATGAGACATAAGAGCAAAACCTCTAATAGGAAATACAGAGATCAACCAATGACATGAACGTGAAAGAAACCAGTCAATGCAGAAATCAGACTACTTCCCAAGATATTAAATTAATTACATCATGTATCTAAGAAAAGTTACCGATGAAAAAATGACAGAATGCTCTGAACAGGAATACTTAGAGAAAAATAATGGTCAACTGGAAATGTAAAATATAGTAAGATATTTCTATCAATTTCAATGGAAGATACAGGAAGAAAAAAATATCTATTAAAGTATACCAAAAAAAAAAAAAGAGAGAGAGAGAAAGGATTGGAAAATTGGAAAAAGATAAAATGAGATCAGTCTAGGAGGTCAAACATGTGACCAATAGGACTTCCAGAAAGTGAAAAGAGAGAAGGAAGGAAATTATTTAAGAGTGTAAGAAAATTTATCCTAATTGAAGGATATTAGTTACAAGAAAATTTATCTTAATTGAAGAATATTAGTTACTAGTTTTTAAGTGGCCCTGTGCCCAAACCAGTTAAGGAAAGTACTTCTCATGGCACATTTTCTTGAAATTTTGTCATCAGATACAAAGGGAAAACTTAGGACTCTTTCAGTGACATAGTGGAGGAGGCAAACAGAGAGAGAGAGAGAATATAACATTAAGCCTCATAAAAGCAGCACTGGAAGCTAGAAGACAGAGGAAAACGCTCTTCATATTTTTTTATTTGTATTTTTTTTCGAATTTAAAGTTTATTTTTTTATTTTTATTATGGTACTTTTGATGGAGAGTTACAGAACAAACTAGCTTCTCATTAAACAGTTAGTACACATATTGTTCTGTGACATTGGTTACCAACCTCACGACATATCAATACTGTCCCTTCCTGATCTTGGGTTCTCTACTACCTTTTCATATTTTTGAGGAAAACTATTTCTTATGTAGAATTCTATATTTAGCCAAAATAGCAATCAAGTGTGAGTGTACACAGTAAAGACATGTTCAGATTTGCAAAGAATAAACAAAATATGTCTTCCCAATGTATGCGTTTTTGGAATTAACTGGAAGATATGCCCCTTCCAAAGAAGTGAACCAGGAAAGAGTAAGACTTGGGGTGCATCATAGGGAATTTAATACAGGAGAGAAATGAAAAGAGTTCCTAAGATGATGGAGATGGGAAATTTCAAGATAAAATCTCTGTAGCTGGCTTATAAAGCAATTTAACTAGACCAGAAGGTTGGAGGGGTCCAGCAAACAGTTCTCAAAAGAAGAAAAATAGAAATAATAGAATGTCTGATGTATATGAATATAGAAAAGGAGTATTTTTTAGAATACTGTCAGAGAGATTACAAATTAATTTGTGGCAGGTATCAAGAAAACTAAGTGAACAAATGAAACAAATTAAATATTAACTCTAGGGATAACAAAAGCCATAAAATTGAAATGTATTTGGAGTACACACTCTGGTGTGGTTCTGAATAATATTTATACAGTCTAACAATATGAATTTTGATTTAGTCAGAAAGACTACTATGAAAGATGGGGATGTAGGAGTATAAAAAGGGATTGGATTAAGAAAGGGGAATTTTCATATTTTCTAATGAAGAGGTAAAAGCTGAAACTAAAAAAAAAAATCACAAATGGATATTATTTATAAATATGGATATAAATTCAGTAAGAAACATCTGAAAGAGTTGAAAGTGATTGCTACTGGCAGTAATCAGGAATAAGGAGATAAAAGGTAGGGAACTATTGTTTTGTCACTGTATTTTAATCTCTGAATGCTTGACCTAAATTATTTTAATAATAATCAGATTATATTTAAGCAAATAAATATCTAAAATCTGTTAACTCTAAGCCTATAAGAATTAACAAATTAATACTTGTTTCTAATAGATATTGTGGACAGATCTCTTAAAATTCAAGCATGGACACTTCTAGTTGAGATGTAATTTGGTATAAAAGAATTAACTGAGAAAACTCTAGTGTCTTAGTTATATAGTGCTGATGTAACAGAAATATCACAACTGGTTGACTGTAAAAAAGAGAATTTTATTCTCTCGCAGTCTAGGAGGCTAGAAGTCCAAATTTAGGGTGCCAGTTCCAGGGGAAGGCATTCTCTCTCTGTAGACTCTGGAGGAAGAGCTTTCTCATTAACCTTCCTCTGGTCTAGAAGTTTCTCAGTGCAGGGACCCTGGGTCCAAAGGACACACTCTCCTCCTGGTTCTTCATTCTTGGTAGCATGAGGTCCCCCTCCTCTCTGCTGGCTTCTCTCTATTATATCTCAAAAGAGATGGACTCAAGACACAACCAAATCCTGTAGATTGAACTCTGCTTTATTAACATAAACGCCTCTAATCCTGCCTCATTAACATCATAGAGGTAGGATTTATAACACATAGGATAATCACATCGGATCACAAAATGGTGGACAACCACACAATACTGGGAATCATGGCCTAGCCAAATTGACACGTTTTTGGGGGACACAATTCAATCCATATCACCCAATGAGGCATTAATTTCTACACAGAAATATACAAATATTTCCTGGATGCAATTTGTAAACTCACTATTTAGTAAGTTATATATAATATATTCCACTGTATTTTCAGTGCTTTTCAAATAAATGTTGTGCATGTAATTTTATAAAGCTCTTTGTTTTGCCATTGAGTCAAACAATTTTAAGGAGAGTTAAATTGGATGGACACTTGAAAATAATAGATAAGTATCTCATATCCAATATGAGACAAGGAAAACACAAGCCCTCACAAAATGATCACTGAGCATCACTGAGTTTTCTTTGAGCGTTCTATCCCCTACACACTGTGTTTATATCACTCTTGCTATTTTTCTTCGTTGCTCAAGGCAACCAAGGCACTATGGCTAAAGGTATAATCCTTTTTTAGTTAGTGTACTGTGATAATATATTCTGAAATATGTCTCCTATAAGCCTCTGTCATTGCTCATGTTTCCCCTTGTAGCTGCCTATATTTTATAGACCTCTGACTTTCCACACAAAGAGAACAACTTATTGGTTCAGAGCTACAGAAATTCTTCTTATTTTATGAAGTCACTGCTGTAGCCATCACATTTCTTTGATAGTTAATACAAAGAAGTAGATGCACGAAAAGGTGAAATTTTTAAAGAGAGTTAGAGAATTATTTACAGATGATACATCCGTTTTTACACAAAAATCTAGAGCAGTATTGGATATTAAATAGTTTGAAGAAGCGTGGAATATAAACTGCCTTGAAAATATAGAAGCTTTTATTTGGAAATCTTATACAAATTCAATATTTAATTTTTTTTATATTTTATTTTAATTATAATTATATAATGGATTATATGATGAATTTATTTTGTCTAAGTTCTATAATTGTTCCCAGCACCCCTCCTGTTTATGTTAGCATGTCATACAAATATTATCATGTTCTATTATGCCAAGATGTGAAAAAATTTCAGAAGAATTGAATAAGGAATTGAAGTATTTAAGCCATTCTTACAACAATCATAACTTAGTGGTTTGAAAACTATACTGAAGTATTTTGGCAATTAATACAAAAAACTATTGCAATATTTTTAAAAAGTATTTTTAAGTGGGAGAAAAGATATCCGAGAGAGTTTAATGGAAAAAACATTGGATCATATATGTTTTATCCTTTTAGTATTGCCATACACATGCTGTTCAGGAAACATACATTTGCCGTGTCTCCATGCGGTAGCATCAAAATATGAAATCTTTAGGGGCAAATCTGACAAAAGATGTGCAGGAGCAGCACGCTGAAAACTACAAAACGTTACTGAGAGAAATTAAAAACATCTAAACAAATGGAGAGATACGCTGTGTTCTTTCATGGAGCCCGTGGGTCAATATTGTCAAGATGTCAATGTTCTCCTTGACAAGCTGTTTCTAAAATTCAGGTGGAAATGCAAATTTGTAGGTCATACACTACCTGAATTTAAGATTTATTTTAAAAGCGACAGTAATCAAGACAGTATAGTATTGATGTCCAGACAAATAGATCAGTGGATGAGAATAGAGTACAGGAAAAGGCCTACATATATGAGTCAATTGAATTTTGACGAAGGTGCAAAGGTAATTTACTAGAGAAAGAATAGTATTTTCAGCAGATGGAGATGGAATAATTGTATATTCATATGCAAAATAATGAACTTTGACCCATGCCACTCACCATATACAAAAATTAACTCAAAATAGATCATAGACTCAAATGTAAAACCTAAAATAACAATTTCTAGACCAAAACATAAGAAAGTTTTTGTTGTCTTGGATTAGCCAATGATTTTTCAGGTGTGATAATAAAATCATGGTCCATAAAATAACATTTACAAGTATCGAGGGAAATTAAAATTAAAATTAAAACCACAGTGAGAAACCATTACTCACCTATAAGAATGGCTGAAATTAAAAAGACTGACATAGCCTGTGCTGACAAATGTGTGGATTAACTGGCACTCCTATACACTGCTGGTGAGAATGTGAAATGTTGTAACTATATTGGAAAACAGTCCGGTAGTGTCCTAAAAAGTTAAACATTCACCTGTCATGTGACCCAGCTATTTCACTCTTAGGTTTTTACTCAAAAGAAATGGGAGCCTTTATCTATACAAGACTTTCACATGAAGGTTCATAGCAAATTTATTTATAATAACCCCAAATTGGAATCAACCCAGAAGCCCATCAACAGGTGAATGGATAAAGAAACTACTACATTCATGCAATGGAATTCTTCTCAGCAATTTAAAAGGATGAACTATTGATATACACAGCAATGTGAATGAATCTCAAAATAATTGTGTCACATGAAAGAGGAGATTAAATAAAAAGTAAAAATGGTACATATTATATGACTCCATTTATATAAAATTCCAGATAATGCAAACATCTTTAGTGTCAGAAAGCATTTCAGTGGTTGCCTGGGGATGGAAGGGGATGAGGACAGGTGGAAGAAGGGGTTTATAAAGGGACATGAGGAAATGTTTGAGAGTGATGTATATGTTTATTATCTCGATTTTGGCGTTAAAATTTATCGAATTTTACACTTTAAACATGCAGTTTATTGTAAGTCAATTATTGCTCAATAAATCTCTTAATTAAAAAAAAATAACCACTTTTCTAGTGGCTACTGTACTGAAGAGTGCAGCTGTAGAAGTTTGTCTTTCCTTTCAAATTCCACTGCCCTCATTCTGATATAGCATTTCCTTTTTTTTTTTTTTTAAGCAAGCAAGGCTCTATAAAGCTATCCTGACTATCATATCTGCTCCAGAAATGCTTTTTATACAGTTAAATTTCCTAATTATATGCTTTTAGCATGTAATTCCAATTGCCATAGTTTAGTGGAGCCTTTCGTTCATAGATTGTTCTTATATAACCCAAAATGTTAGAACTGCAAAGATTCTTCATCACACTGTAATACAATATCCTTAACTTTTAGATGAGGAAATAAAAAATCTGGATAGAATGTGACTTACCTTACTCGGAAAGTTAATGGTAAATTCATGACTGGAACCATGATCTCTGGATTCTTTAAGTTTTGTTTTTATTTGTTTGTTGTTTGCTTATTACAAGACATGCTTCCATTATATCCTCTTCTTGCCTCTTTAATTACTCTCACAAATCTTACTCTTTCTTACCTAACTTAATCATTGCTCTCAAACATTCACTCTCTTGGGGATCTTGTAAATATCATTGCCATCCATGGTTCTGACATGATTTTTCACTATCAAATATTATGAACACTCATCACCTTTGTGAATTGTGTCCCTCCTCCCAACTTTATTGTCTTTCTACTCTTCTACTCAGTTCTTGCAGTTTGCTGTTGTGCCAACTATTGATAGTTTCCCACCATAATTTGTTCTTCCCTTCTTCCAGAACACTAGGATTATAGTCAGATATCAGCTGCCCAATTATACGTGATTGCCCAACCTCCTTCCTAGTTAGATGTGGCCGTGTGACTAAGTCCTCACCCATGGAATGGGTGGAAATGTGCTACTTCCTTGAAGGAGTCTTCAGACGGTAAATGTATCTGTTTCACAGGTGTCTTTTCTCTCTAGCTGGAATCTGCATATATCAGTCCAGCTTTGGCCTGGAAGGTGATGACAATATGCTAGGGAATGGCAAAATAACAACCAGATCTCCTATTTCTGAATAACCACATGAAAACTTAGAAGTCCACCTGGTTAAAATGCTGTGATAATAATAAACTTTTTTCTTATTTTTTCTACAAGGCACTGCATTATTGGCCTTTTACCTTACACTGCCTTATCCCATTTAATTTCACCTCGTGGACCCTGCTCTGTTCTCTATCTGAACCAACATTAACAAGCCTGGCAGTGTATTAGTGACTGGATCTTCTCCAGTGAATGAAATGGGAAATTAGCCTTGCTGCCCTGAACTTGAGGGGGGGTCCTCAGACTAA
The DNA here is from genome assembly GCF_000243295.1 of Trichechus manatus latirostris. Taxonomy (NCBI): domain Eukaryota; kingdom Metazoa; phylum Chordata; class Mammalia; order Sirenia; family Trichechidae; genus Trichechus; species Trichechus manatus. Next base: position 1,044,081 of record NW_004444031.1, read on the forward strand.
CACATGCCAACAAACTTGATTGCCAACTAAGATTCCACCTTAAAGAATGATAGTAGGTTTTAGAAATTTGTATCGCAATTTCTGAAATTCTTCCTTATAGCTACGTGATCTCAGGATGGTTGCTTCACCTCCTTATATTATTGCCCTATAAAAGAGAATAATATTAACCATGCAGACTAGTTGTGAAGATTTAATGGTATTTGTGTAGGATGATGCTAGAAGACTTTTCTTGTCTCAGAGTTTTAATTGCTGCCACAGTATTACTGGGTGTTAAATGCTTACACATTTGAAAGAGTTGCTGGACACATTCTGGAAAGGCACTCTAAAAAATAGTCAAAAACATGTTCTGGACACCCCATCCCATCCCCTACTTCCAACATTTGGAGAAACTTGGAGTGCCATGACAGAGCTTGTTAAAGTCAAGATTTATAGCTTACATTCTTGCCTGAAGCAGTTAAGATGCTTCTTTTGTAGAACACCAAGTATTACTTTCATTTTCTATTATTTGATAGCTATTTACTGAGAATCTAATTTTTTTTTTGCTTTTGTAATAATGGAATAGAATATAAAACAATTGCCCTCAAGTTTGTGTATAACATACTGTAGATTAATATTTAACTTCCAGATTAAAATTACTTGGTTGCATCAGATTGTCACTTGATTAAAAAACCAAACCAAACCTATGCCAAGCCAGTATTTGAGATGATGCTGATTCCTAATATTAAAATAGAATTCACACTGGATTCTCAGTAACTATCACATAGTTGTAGGAATCATACACCAGAAACAACCTGTTTAAATTTCAGTGAATATGTGCTTTATCTTTTAAAATTAATCTATTGCACTTTCTCTTCACATTCTTTTTTTCTCTTCATTAACCTGTTTAATCCTCACTTATAGCTGTTGTTGTTGGCTGCCATGAAATTGGTCCCTGACTTATGGCGACTCCATGCACAATGGAACAAAACGCTGCCCAGTCCTGCACCATCCCTATGATCAGCTGCAGATTGGCCCATTGTGATCCAACGAGTTTTCATTGGCTGAATTTCAGAAGTAGATCACCAGGCCTTTCTTCCTAGACCATCTCAGTAAGGAAGCTCCACTAAAACCTGCTCAGCATCAGAGCAATACATGAGCCTCCACTGATAGACAACTGGTGGCTGCCCTTGAAGTACATGGAACCCAATGGAACCCAGGTCTCCTGCACAGAAGGGGAAAATTCTGGCCTGAACTACCACTGCCCCTAATACTCATTGCTGTTGTTGCTGTTAGATGCCATCTAGTTACTTCCAACTCCTAGCAATCCTATGTACAACAGAACAAAACACTGCCCCATCCTGGGCCATCCTCACAATCATTACTATGTTTGAGCCCATTGTTGCAGCCACTGTGTCAATCCATCTCATCAAGCGTCTTCCTCTTTTTCGCTGACCCTCTACTTTACCAAGCATGACGTCCTTCTCCAGGGACTGGTCCCTCCTGATAACATGTCCAAATTATGTGAGACAAAGTCTCACCATCCTAGATTCTAAGGAGCATTCTGGCTGTACTGCTTCCAAGATAGATATGTTCACTTTTCTGGCAGTCCATGGTATATTCAATATTCTTCACCAACACCATAGTTCAAAGGCATCAATTCTTTTTCAGTCTTCCTTATTAATTGACCAGTTTTCGCATGCATATGAAGCAACTGAAAATACCATGGCTTGGATCAGGTGCATCTTTGTCTTCAAAGTGAACGTCTTTGCTTTTCAACACTTTAAAGAGGTCTTTTGAAGCAGATTTGCCCAATGCAATATGTTGTTTGATTTCTTTTTTTTCCCTTTGAACAATTTATTGTGTTTTAGGTGAAGGTTCACAGAGCAAATTAGTTTCTCATTCAATAATTTATATACACTTTGTTCTGTGACATTGCTTGTGGTCCCCGCAATGTGTCAGCACTCTCCCCATTACCACCCTGAGTTCCCTGTTTCCATTCATCTGGTTTCCCCGCCCTTTCTTGCCTTCTCATCTTTGCTTTTGGGCAGTGATGCCCTTTTGGTCTTATATAAATGATTGTTCTAAGGAGCATTTTCTCAGGGTTGTTATTGCTTATTTTATTGGCCTGTCTGTTATTTGAGTGAAGGGTGACCTCCAGGACTGGCTTTAGTTCCAAGTTAGAAGGGTATCAAAGGGCCGTAGTCTCAGTGGTTCCTCCAGTCTTTAACAGACCAAAAAGTCTGGACATTTTTATGAATTTGGGTTTTGTTCCAACTTTTTTTCCCATCTAAACAGAACCTTCTATTGTGATCTTGGTCAGAGTCGTCAGTCCACTCTTTTGTTTTTGATAAATGCAAAAATGAGCTTGTTTTCAGAGGATAATTATTTCTTACTTTGAAAAGACAAAGCACTTGAGGTTAGGGATCATTTTGCAATATATCGTTTTTACTGTTCAGAGCAGAATCATGTCGGATGGTTCACCAAGATTTTATTGATTCAGTGTTCTGTGTATTTCATCAGCCTTCTACCTGATACTGATGTTAATATCTTGTCCAAAATGATTCACATAAGAAGCTATGCCCATGATTTTGTCTCACATTTTAGTACTGAGCCAAGTGATGAAACATTATGAATGTAATCTTACCACCAGAATAATGGTAAATATTGGATACAAAATGAAAATTTCAGTCTCAATAATTTTACAGAAGATCATGATGTGCAGTGTAAAAATATTGCTTTAATTAATAAAACTGTATTTCAGACAATGTTAAAACATTTTCACTTCAAATGCACAAAGAGTATAGACAAGCAAATGCTAGAGGAAGTTCATATTGCTCATTCACAGAATATATGTTTTTTATAATCATTTACCATTTTCTTAAAGTGAAAGAGAAGAGAAACTAGCATTTCAAAAATTCCTAGTAGTTTTTTTTTTTTTTTAAATTGTGCTTTAGGTGAAAGTTTACAGCTGAAGTCAGTTTCTCATAAAAAAACATTTATACACACATTGTTCTATGACCCTAGTTGCTATCTCTATAATGTGACCACACATACCTGCTTTCCACCCCAGATTTCCCATGTCCATTCATCCAGCTCCTATCCCTTTCCGCCTTCTCATCTCACCTCTGAACAGGAGCTGCCCATTTAGTCTCCTGTATCTAACTGAACTCAGAAGCACCCTCTTCGTGAATATCATTTTATGTCTTATACTCACCAATATGGGATGCAGAACATTTTCTTAACAAAGTTTGTTATGCCAATTGACCTAGATGTCCCCTGAAACCATCGTCCCCAGACCCTGACCCCTGCTACACTGTCCCTCGAAGTGTTTAGTTGTGTTCAGGAAACTCTTAGCTTTTGGTTTAGTCCAGTGGTGCTGACTTCCTCTGTACTGTGTTTTTGTCCTTCCCTTCACCTAAGGTAATTCTTGTCTAATACCTAGTTAGTGAATTCCCCTCTTCCTCCATCCCCACCCTTGTAACCATCAAAGAATGTTTTCTTCTTTGTTTAAACCTTTTCTTGAGTTCTTATAATAGTGGTCTTATACAATATTTGTCCTTTTGCGACTGACTAAATTCACTCAGCGTAATGCCTTCCAGATTCCTCCATCTTATAAGATGTTTCATGGCTTCATCATTGTTCTTTACCGTTGCGTAGTATTCCATTGTGTGTATATACCATAATTTGTTTATTCATTCATCCGTTGATGGGCATCTAAGTCGTTTCCATCTTTTTGCTGTTGTGAACAGTGCTGCAATGAACATGGGTGCGCATATATCTATTCTTGTGATGGTTCTTATTTCTCTAGGGTATATTCCAAGGAGTAGGATTGCTGGATCATATGGTACTTCTGTTTCTAGGTTTTTAAGGAAGCACCAAATCGATTTCCAAAGTGGTTGTACCATTTTACATTCCTACCAACAGAGTATAAGTGTTCTAGTCTCTCCACAACCTCTTCAACATTTATTATTTTGTGTTTTTTAGATTAATGATCTAAATCTCATGGGTTAAAAGATTTGCTCAGTTTAAATAAGTTGTAAGTTATTTTAACAGGATTAAACAAGGATTTTTCTTTTTAATGCTCCAAATATTGTGTAAGATTTTCCAACCAATATTACATACCCTTGAAGTAAAAGAGATATAATTGAGAATAAAATTATAATCATAAACTTGGGATCAATCAATATCTCTCCAGCCAAAATCAAATGGAACTTTCGAAACTGTATTCGTTAGAATAATACAGACAGGTGTTTTGGATGAAGCAAAGCTGAAATCATGATGATACCTTATAGGTACATGCATGTATATTTAATACATACACACACAAACACACCAGTGCCAACGAGGAAACAGCAATCTTAGAGATGGGAGGCCAGCTGTGGCAGGGGTTCCATGGAGAAGTAAGTAAAGTGCAAAAAAGTATTTCTTAGAGAAGGAGATTTGAAACTCATTATCATCAGTTCATAACTGAAACGTACTTTGCTCTGAAAGTATATTACTAACACCTAGAACCATGTACTAAAGTAATTTTTACTCAACCGTTGCCTATATATTCCATACCAAATGCCCAACAGGAGCCAATGGATCATCATGCACTGCTTTTATTTTTAATACACAGAAGCTATAATCTCACTGTTTGGCAGCACAGTGCATTTTGATATTCAGCACAGGGAACAATTGCCCTTTTGGATTTCCATTATAATCTCATATACAGTTTGCTACATACCATCTCTCTGTTCTTTAAATGGCATTACAGCCTTTTAGGTAATTCTTGCCTTTTCAGTTTGTGTTTCAGATTTTTTTTTTTCCTTTCTCAGATATATTGTGGTACTTAGCATTTCCCTGAGTAGAATATTATTTTATTATTTTCTTTTAACTATTTCTTAGTTCTCTACCTAGTTGGTATCAAGTATTTGAAATGCATGATAATCAGTAACTGAACTCTGCGTACCTGAAAGTGAAGGATCAGGACAATTATTTTAATACTTTCAACTCTAAATTCCAGTAATTGGCCATTGAAGTGTGAGGCTAGAAATGTGGGGTAAAATCTCTCCGAATGGATACGTTTCTCAAACGTAGGCTTTTCTGTGTAAGGCACTCTACCTGGTTCATAGGAAGTAATAAATAAATGTTTTTATTGATTTATTTCTTCATACTCAATGACCACCATGTACCAGGTAGTACTCTTGGTGTTCAGAATTCAACAAAAAGCTTATAGGCATCTGAGGGGAATAGATATTAATCAAATAAATGTAAAATTAAATAATTGCTACTGGGATTAATTGTACAAAGAAAGATACATGGTTCTATGAAAACGTATCATAGGAAGATTTTACCTATTCCAGGAAGGAAAGAAAGGGTTCCTTGAAAAATTAGTGGCTTATCTGAGATTTGCAGATACAGTAGGAATTACCTACTAGGGATGTGCTGGGGACATTTGAGTACAGAAGATGGAGAATGCAGCAGACACAGTAGAATACGTCAGGAGACAGAAGGTGCTATGGGGAGAGAACACGGAATGAACAAAAGGCTAGTGTGAGAGGATGGGGAATATGACCGGGAATTGGGCTGGGGAAGTGGTTATAGCTCAGATGAACCAGACATATACAGGACATTTAAAGATTTGAGGTTTTTATCCTAAAGAATTAGAAAGTTATTCAAACATTTTAGTTATGTGTGTGTGCTTAGGAGAGGATATGATCAGATTTAACTTTTGAAATCATTGTTTTCCTGTAGAATACAGAACAGTTTGGAAACGAGCCAGAGTTGATATAAGACTGTTATGCAAGAGTGTTATGGATTGAATTGTGTCCCCCAAAAATGTGTGTCAACTTGGTTAGGCCATGATTCTCAGTTTTCTCAAATCTACTCCACAGCCTATTTTTGTACAGGCCATGACATATGACTCATTTTTATATTCTTAAAGGGTTTAAAGAAAAAGCAAAGAATATGCTAAGAGACTCTATGTGGCCCACAAAGCCTAAACTATTTATAAAAAAAGTTTGCTGACTCTTCATTTATATAAAGAAGTAAAGAGTTCTGTAAATGTAAATATATAAGTAAGCATATAATTTTTTAAAATTATTTACATCTACTAACATATACTCGACTGTTTAAATATATACAGTTAGTCCCCAATTTACGGCAGAGTTCTGTTCCAATAACTCCACCATAAGTTGTCTCTGACTTAAGTCAAATACCTTTTATTTTTCAGTTTTCATTATTATTGCCTTTTATTATCAGTATTTTTACAAATCCAATCTTTGAACATCTGCAGGTGAACATCTGAGGATGATAGCGTCAGCAAATTAGTGCTGCAACATTGTATGTAGTACATATTACTAATGATAACATGTTTAAAAAAAAAACCGACAGTTTAAGTGCAATTTGTCATAACTCCAGTGTGTCATGAATTGGGGGCTATTTGTAATAACAATGGAATGTGGAATTTATCATATAAGTAAAATATATGATATTTACAAGTAAAATGTATAATATATAGTAAAATATAATACAAGTAAAAAGCTAAGAAAAGGATAATGGCATACATATGTCATAATTTATCAAATTATACAGTTTATATGTGTGCATTTTATTATATATTAAATAAAGGCATTAAAGGAAAAACACCAGAGAACATTGCATGTGTCTTATTAGGAAGTAAAACTTCAAGAACATACCTAAGTTTCTGTAATATTTAATCAGATGTAAATTCATAGTTTATATTAAGCAAATTTATCTTATTGTTGAACGTGTATTGATACACACATACACAAGAAAACACAATATTTTAAAGCAGCAAAATGTAATAGACACAATGTGCTTGGTGTTATATAGTCCTAGATTCAAATCTTGGCCTGACTACTTAAATCATATGTGTCTAATATTTCTGAGCTCTTTATATTCATAAATAACATAGATAACATCTTTTCTGGGGTAGGTGTTTGGAGCTTGAGAGTTGTGCCTCTCATATGTAGGGGAGAGGCAATATGGCACACATTAAGGTCAATAAATGTTGGCTTCATCAACTGTTTGTGAATGATGAAGGATAGAGTCTGTGCCTGTGTTGTTTTTGTATGCCTTTTAACTAAGATGCTGTTTGGCAGAACTTCAGTAAATGTCAATTGAATTAAATCTTGAATCAAAATAATCAGGGTTTGAAATAATTGCAGGAAAAGCAAGTGACAGAGTGTACGGAGAAAAGGACACAGAATTGGGGAGAACTGGAACAAGAAATGACAAATATTTTAGAGCAAAGACAATTTGCAAATGCTGCTTCTATTTTCTTTTAGGTTGAATGATAAGGAGACTAGAAACTAGATTTTCATTGAGGACAGGATTTTCATAAAAATGTGATGTTTATTTTATTTACTTTAGATGTGCAAAGCTTCAGTATCAAATAGAATAAAAGTCGGAAATAAAAATGTGCCGCTGGAATTTAAAATCTTAAGGAATTGAAAATCTATGCCTTAAATTCAAGTAATAACTAAACGCTAAAAACCCCAAACCGACTGCAGTCGAGTCAATTGCGACTCACAGAGACCCCATAGGACAGAGTACAACTGCCGAAAGGGCTCCCAAGGCTGTAATCTTCACAAAAGCAGACTGCCACATCTTTCTCCCTCTGAGCGGCTGGTGGGTTAAACCGCGACCTTTTGGATAGCAGCCAAGTGTTTAACCAGTGAACCACTAGGGCTCCGTAAATAGTAATAAAGAATAGATAGACTTAAAAATTAAAGAACCAGTTTGGAAAATTCAACAACACTCGTTTAAATAGCTCTATACTAATATCCAGGAGCCCTGCAGTAATTAAGATCTCGACTGCTAACAAAAAGGTAGGTAGTTCGAATCCACCAGCTGCTCCTTGGAAACTCTATGGGGGCAGTTCTACCCTGTCCTAAAGAGTCGCTGTGAGTCAGAATCAATTGGGCAGCAACTAGTTTGGTTTCTTTGGTTTACACTAATATCCTTAAGTCAATTACGTGATGCCATTGCCTTTTTTTTTGGGGGGGGGGGGGAATATAAAACATCATAGGAGGAAATAATAAGATTTTTAATTTCTATGTATTCTTACTAAAGATGGTGAGTCAATTTAATATCTGGTTTAAAAAATGATTTCTGATTTTCTATCTGCAGGATATAAACTATTCGTTATGTGATATAAAGAATATAATAAAAAGTGTGTCTTCATGGAAAGAAATTTTAACAGAGTAACTAGAACAGAACCTACTGTCTAAATGACATTCACAATATCTCTGAAATTGAACTGTTCATTTGCCATCTTGGATGTGCAGTTCTGACTAACAGAATAGAGGAACACAGAGAAAATTCTAAGCAGTATAAAATGTCTCAACTGAATAAATACACCAATTGAAAGAAAAAGAAATCACCCGTATTTTTCCTTTGCTATAATAGCACTCAACTTCACAGAAAGACAACTATTCGATTTGGTTAACACACATTTTATATTGTTTGACTATTTCTAACGTTGAAAACTTGTATATCATTATATATTCAAAGAAAAATTGGAAGCAATCATATTTTTTAAAGTAAATAGAGTAGAACTACCCCACAGGGTTTCCATGGTACCATTGGGTGGATTTGAAGAGCCAACCTCTTCTATTAGCAACTGAGTGCAAACCGTTTGCACCACCCCGGGATCATTAGATATAAATATACATGTAGATAATTAGACTGATTTATTCACACACACCTTACGTTGATGCTTCTCATATTTTAATACAACAATAGAAGCCCTACCACCAGGGACAAGTTTGGTATGCAGACTAACTGAAGGCAGGCGTAATGCAAAGATTTGCAGTTGTGTCAACTGAAGGATAGTTATCCTTTGAAATTACAATTTGCTGAGGAATAATGGTATTCCCCATATAATACTTTCTGGATAATTGTAGTATAGCAATTTAGCTGGTTTAGGAATGAATCCATTAACATTCCTCCTCTTCTCTGATTTTTCAATTATGACTTCCTTAGGAACTGAAACCGTTTTTAGAGTGAAATTTCCCTGGTAACCCCTCCTAGGTAATAAACCTAAACTAGAATTAATTATTAAAACTATGGTAAGGAGAAGATGAGGACATTAATGTAGTAATATAAACTATGATTACAGAATCTCTCTTCTTATCAGAAGCAAACAAAAAAAAAGTAATTTTTTCCGATAAATATAATCATAAAATGTGTCATGATTTATACATAATATTTTTATGGCATTGCTTAGAATGTAAATTTGGTTATACTACACACTAAGTAATAGTTTATAGTTTATAAAATATTAATAATAATATAATTGAATATTACTTCCAACACATAAATTTAGCTTTGCCTTTTCTCTGTAACATAAAAGATGCATAATTTGTTAAATAAAATGAAATATAGATACAGAGAGTTTTACTATTTACACCCTTTAAAATTCAGGAATATGCAATAATATATAATATACATATGTATGTTACACAGACAAGCTTATTAGGTATATGCATATGGGTATATAAATACATATTGAATGTCTGTTATACAGAATTTTCAAGTTTCTTCTATCACAGCTTCCAGTGAGAATATAAAAATACTGAGATAGTTATTTGTTTTAAATTGCATTTGGAATCATAGTCGTTCAGTTTTGGCCTCATGTCCTTGAAATACTAATTTCTCCAGAGATTTGAACTAAAGGGTCTCAGGATGCAAAACAAATGTAATGGGGCCAAAACAATTGTCTCTCGGCGGGCACTAGGAATGGAGGAAGTTCTTTCTAAGATCTGAAGTTATGAAGATGTGATGGTATCATGATGCTGGAGGATTCACTTAAACTCTGAAAGAAAAAATGTTTCTTATTTATAACATGAGAATAATTAATAGTCGCTATCATTCACAAATGTGAAGTCATGGTATTTTCAATCACCTCGTATGTATGCGAAAGCTGGACAATGAATAAAGAAGGGTGAAGAAGAATTGATGCATTTGAATTTTGGTGTTAGCAAAGAATAATGAATACAACATGGACTGCCAGAAGAACAACAAATCTATCTTGAAAGAAATACAGCCAGAATGCTCCTTGGAAGTGAGGATGGCAAGACTTTATCTCACGTACTCTGGACATGTTATCAGGAGGGACCAGTCCCTGGAGAAGGACATCATGCTTGGTAAAGTAGAGGGTCAGTGAAAAAGAGGAAGACTCTCAACAAGATGATTTGACACAGTGGCTGCAACAATGGGCTATAAATAGCAACAATTGTGAGGATGGCAAAGGACTGGGCAGTGTTTTGTTTTGTTATACATAGGGTCACTATGGGTTGGAAATGACTGGCAGCACCTAGCAACAACAAAATCATTCACAAAAGAAGCCCTGTTGGTGCAATGGTTAGGCCTTCGGCTACTAACTACAAGTTGAGTTTCAAACCCTGCTCCAAGGAAGGAAAGACCTGACATTCTGCTCCCGTAAAGATGATGGCCTAGAAAACCTATGGGGCAGTTCTGCCCTGCCACATTGAGTCACTGTGAGTTGGAATCATCTCAGTGGCACACAACAATAACATCATTCACAAAGGTCCCTAGGTGGTGCTAACAGTTTGTGATGGACTACTAGCTTAAAAGTTGTCAGCTCAAACAGGAATAAAAGATAAAGTATGAAATTAAGACAGTGGTAGCAGAGATATCAAGGAGGAAGTACTGAGTTACATTTTAGTGGTAGACCAGTGAGATGTGAGGAAGAAGTAAGAGCTATCTTGTCTACTGGCAATGTTTTTTGTGTAAGGTACTAGGTAATTGTTGGTATTTTTCACGGATAGAGAATGCAAGAGAAAAAATGTATTATGGGCGCAGATAAGTTTATTTTATACATGACATATATGGTACACTCAAATATAATTGGCAGTTGAATGTATGGAACAAATGTAGGAGACATAAGAAAATAGATGCCTGAGTATAGGTGATAGATTTGAAGGAAATTAGGATTTTATTTGTGGAAACTGAGTGATGGATGTGGAAGAGATTTCCCAAGGAAAGGAGTTAGAGTAAGGAAAGATGACTAAGGGCAGAATTCTGGGTTTTATTAGCCCTTAAGTACAAGATGAATGAAGGAAAAGAGTTATCACAGAGTTTAGAGAAAGACTTGAAGAAGCTGGTAAACCAGAAGTCTTTGGGAAAGACTTGTAAGAAGAACGGGGGAGGTAACAAGCACAATGAGAGAGAAGTTCAATAAGATAAGTGAAAATAGCTATTGTGTTTGCAATTTGGAAGAACTGGAGAATTAGGTAAAAGGAATTTCGTAGGTGGTGCAGGTGTGGATGTAGACGTGAAATGAAAAAGAGGAAACAAGTATAGCTCACTCTGCTCTTGGCTATGAAAGATAAATTGAGATTAATTCATTGAACATACATTTACTGAGCATCAACCATGCAAATAGATCATGCCAGACATTCCGACACTGGACATAAAATGAAGAACAAGAATGCCAGAGTTTCTGCCCTCAAACAGTGTGAGTCTACCGGGAAATGGAGCCGTGGTGTCACAGTGGTAAAGAGCTTGGCTGCTAACCAGAAGGTTAGCGGTTCGAATCTACCAGCCGCTCCCTGGAAACCCTGCAGGGCAGTTCTACACTGTTCTATAGGGTCCCTATGAGTTGGAATCAACTCGACGGCAATGGGACAGGGAAATGAAGTTAATTATATAAGTACTTCAAATACAGGATGACGAGTTCAACAATAGGGAAGACACGCACTGCTATAGGAGGACATAACAGAAGATGCTAATCTGCATTTGGGGACTCATAGAAAGCCTCAAAGAGCCAGCAGTGTGAAAAGTGATGCCACATATAAATAAGAAATATAAGTATGAGGGAGGATAGGATGCTGTGAAGAGAGAGACAGAAGGGAAGACATCTCTGAAAGCGTGGAGGTAAGTGACTGCAGGAAACAGTGGAAAACAACTAAAACAATCTAAATATGTTTGGAATGTAGAGTGCTAGAGTAAGGATTGTTAGTAGAGGTAAGATAAGAGGTTGGGAAATTACAAAACAAAAGTATTGATCATATCGTCTTTAAATTCTGTTCTCTTTAAACTCTGTTATGAGGGAAGCAACTATGGCTCGGGCTGCGGATTAAATTCAGTAAGAGTACTTATTTCCTTTCAACTTGTATGAAAGACGAAGGAGAGGGCTCCAACCAAGAGGGTTCAAATCTTGGATCTTCCACTTACTAACTGCATGGTAATGAAAACATTACCTAGCCTCTCTAAGCCTAAGTTTAATTGCCACCCCCACCAAAAAAAAAAAGAGAAAAGATGGTGGTAATTGTAGCATTTATCTCAGAGCATTGTTGTAATGCAATTACTGATGATGAGTGTGCTGACCACAATTTTTTGCATACACTAACTGGTCTGTAAAGAGTAAATAACCTTATTTTTGGAGTCTCTGGGTGGTGCAAACCATTAGCTAGCTTGGCTCCTAACTGAAAGGATGGAGGTTTGAGTTCACCCAGAGGCACCTCAGAAGAAAGGCCTGGTGACCTGCTTCTGAAAACTCAGACATTTTTCTGACTCTACCTGATGGTGACTGCTTATTATTATTAATATTATTATTTCTGAGAATGCATTGAAGGATGAGGGCATAGACATTTCTCTATGGACATTAAAAGTTGAGGGAAATTATGAATTATGAATTACTAGCTGAGAATTACTAGGGAGTCCTCCAGAGATGGAGATTTGAGGAGAATGATGAAATTTGAAAAGAGAGACTCTTACAGGCAGAGTCAAATGAGAAGATGAGATATTAAAACATTAATTTATTGAAATTTGAAAAGTGGTGTAATTTTCTCTGGTAATGCTGGGCATTTTACAGGTAGTATAAGAAAAAAAATATTTTTGTGTGTATGTGTATTTTTGATTATCAAGGACTATCCTGTGAGATGATCTTTTAATTGTGAGATAGAGAGGTATCAGTATACTTAGTAGATCATTTTCAACATAGCATGAGGTTGAGGGTGTTTTGCAGAAAATAAGATGTAAATAGATTTTTTTTTAGAGTCAAGGCAGTATTTTATTTTTAGACTTGCGAATTATAGGTTTGTAGGAAATTGGGACAGTACAGAAAAACATTAAAATGCAGAAAAGATCATGCATAATTCTACTACCCTAATCCAAACACTACTGACATTTTTTACCTTCCTTTCCAGTTTTTTCCATGCATTTTAACCCAGTTGAGAAGAGTCTGAATGAGTGATGGTAGGCTCTACTTTTTTTCCCTTGCTCTCATCTTTCAGGACTTTCCCTCTTGCTCTTATTTTCTTTATTTTTAATTTTAATTATTGTACTTTAAATGAAGTTTTACAGAACAAACTAGTTTCTCATTGAACACTTAGTACACATATTGTTTTACGACATTGCTTACCAACCCCATGACATGTCAACACTATCCCTTCTGGACCTTGGGTTCCGCATTACCAACTTTCCTGTCCCCTCCTGCCTTCTAGTCCTTGCCCCTGGGCTGTTGTGTACCTTTAGTCTCGTTTTGTTTTGTGGGCCTATCTAATCTTTGGCTAAAGGGTGAACCTCAGGAGTGACTTCATTACTAAGCTAAAATGGTGTCCAAGGGCCATAGTCTTGAGGTTTCCATAGTCTGTCAGGCCAGGAATTCTGGTCTTTTTTGGTGACTTAGAATTTTGTTCTACGTTTTTCTCCAGCTCTGTCCAGGAGCCTGTATTATGATCCCTGTCAGAGCAGTCGGTGGTAGTAGCCGGGTGGGCACCATCTAGTTGTACTGGACTCATTCTGGTGGAGGCTGTGGTAGTTGTGGTTCCTTAGTCCTTTGGACTAATCTTTCCCTTGTATCTTTAGTTTTCTTCATTCTCCCTTGATCCCAAGGGGGTGAGACCAGTGGAGCATCTTAGATGGCCGCTTACAAGATTTTAGGACAAGATGCTACTCACCAAAGTAGAATGTAGAATATTTTCTTTATAAACTGTGTTATGCCAGTTCAGCCAGATGTCTCCCGAGACCATGATCCCCATAGTGCAGTAATTCGGTCCCTCAGGGAGTTTGGATGTCTATGGAGCTTCCATGACCTTGCCTTCTACAAGTTGTGCTGGCTTCCCCAGTATTGTGTACTGTCTTACCCTTCACCAAAGTTACCACTTATCTATTGTCTATTTAGTGTTTTTCCATCTCCACCACTCCCCTCCCTCGTAACCATCAAAGATTGTTTCATTTTGTGTGTAAACCTTTACATGAGTTTTTATAGTAGTGGAGTCATACATATTTGTCCTTTTGTGATTGACTTATCTCACTCAGCATAATGCCCTCTAGATTCATCCATGTTGTGAGATACTTCACAGATTCATCATTGTTCTTTATCATTGTGTAGTACTCCATCGAGTGCATGTACCATAGTTTGTTTATCCATTCATCTGTTGATGGGCATCTAGGTTGTTTCCATCTTTTTGCTATTATGAACAGTGCTGCAATGAACATGGGTGTGCATATGTCTATTTGTGTGATGACTCTTATTTCTCTAGGATACATTCCTAGGAATGAGATTACTGGATCACACAGTATTTCTATTTGTACCTTTCTGAGGTAGCACCATATCATTTTCCAAAATGGTTGTAACATTTTGCATTCCCACCAGCAGTGCATAAGAGTTCCGATCTCCCTGCAGCCTCTCCAACATTTATTACTTTCTGTTTTTTTGATTCATGCCAGTAATGCTGGGGTGAGATAATATCTCACTGTGGTTTGTATTTTCATTTCTCTAATGGCTAGTGATCGTGAGCATTTCTTCATGCATTGTTAGTCGCTTGAATGTCTTCTTTGGTGAAATGTCTGTTCTTTTCCTTTGTCCATTTTTTAATTAGATTATTTTTTTTTTGTAGTAGAGGTGTTGGATTTTTCTGTAGATTTTAGAGATTAAACCTTTTTCAGATTTGTCATAGCCAAAATTTTTTTCCCAGTCTGTAGGTTCTCTTTTTACTCTTTTGGTGAAGTCTTTTGATGAGCATGAGTGTTTAATTTTTAGAAGATGCCAGTTATCTAGCTTATCTTGTGGAGTTTGTGTGTTGTTAGTTATGGTTTGCATCCTGTTAATGCTGTGCATTAGGAGATCTAACGTTAATTCTATTTTTTCTTCTAAGAACTTTATAGTTTTCAGTTTTATATTTAGGTCTTTGATCCATTTTGAATTAGTTTTTGTATATGATGTGAGGTATGGATCCTGTTTCATTTTTTTGCAGATGGATGTCGAGTTTTGCCAGCACCATTTGTTAAAAAGACTGATTTTTCCCCAGTTGATGGGCTTTGGGCCCTTGTGGAAGCTCAGGTGACCATAGGTGGATAGATTTACATTTGGGTTCTCAATTCTGTTCCATTGATCAACGTATCTTTCATTGTAACAGTACCAGGCTGTTTTGACTACCGTAGCTGTATGGTAGTTTCTGAGGTCAGGTAGTGCAAGTTCTCCTACTTTATTCTTCTTTTTCCATCTTTTTTTATCCATGGCCTCTTCCCTTTCCATATAAAGTTAATGATTAGTTTTTCCATCACTTTAAAGAACGTTGTTGGTATTTGGATTGGAATTGCATTGTATTTGTAGAGTGCTTTGGGTAGAATTGTCATTTTCACAATGTTGAGTTTAACCTATCCAAGAGCATGGTATGTGTTTCCATTTATGTAGATCCCTTTGGGTTTCATGCAGTAGTGTTTTGTAGTTTTCTTTGTATACGTCTTTTACATCCCTGGTCAGATTTATTCCTAAGTATTTTTTTTTTTTAGGGGCTATTATAAATGGTATTCTTTTCCTGATTTCTTTTACATCATTCTCTTTATTGGAGTATAGGAATCCAACTGATTTTTGTATGTTTATCTTGTATCCTGCTACTCTGCTGAATCTTTCTATTAGTTTCAGTAGTTTTCTTGTGGAGTCTTTTGGGTTTTCTACATATAGTATATCATCTGCAAATAGGGACAGTTTTACTTCTTCATTATCAGTTTGAATGCCTTTTATTTCTTTTTTTGCTTTATTGCTCAAGCTAGGACTTCCAGCACAATGTTAAATTGGAGTGGTGATAAAGGACATCTTTGTCTTGTTCCTGTTCTCAATGGGAATGTTTTCAGCCTCTTTTCATTAAGAATGATGGTGGCTCAGTTTTCTATAGATGCCCTTTATATTGAGAAATTTCCCTTCTATACTATTTTATTGAGAGTTTTTTTTATCAGGAATGGGTGTTGGACTTTGTCAAAGGCCTTCTCTGCATGGGTCAAGATGATCATGTGATTCTTTTCTTTGCAAATAGAACATTTTTTTTTTTATTTTTTTTTTTTTTATTTTTTAT
>NW_004444031.1:1069063-1093737 GCF_000243295.1 Trichechus manatus latirostris
AGTTCTTTATCTCTTCATTTGATGTTCTAGGGTTTCAGGATTGTTGATTCTCTGTTTGGCTTAGTTTTTCGGATCTTTGTTGTGGAGGGACGGCATGGTGCTTCTGCCTAGACCGCCATCTTGCCCAGACAGCTCCCGCAAATAGAACATTTTTAAAGTATTGAGAGGGATGTTCATAGCTTTAGTAATTCCCAGGGAAAGCAAATATGATGGACCACAGCAGATTCAAACATATCTCATAAATATTATAATAGCCTTGATTCCCTTGACTAGAAGTTAGGAAAGGATACATCAAGAAAGAGAGAGAGAGTACTAAGAGGAGGAAGGATATTGCCAGAGGTAGATGTGAAATTGTAAGTTTCTTCTTCCTCCTTCACTTCCTCCTTTTTTATCTATCCCTATTAGTTTGTTTGTTTCTTTAGTCTGAACTAGGATTTACATGTTTGCTTAACACAGAACTTTTAAGCAATATTTACAATAAATGGATTGATTTTAGTCCAATGGTAGCTGCTCAATTAAGCAGTCACTTTTTCTACTTGAACTCAACTTCACTTGTTCATTTAACAGTGTGATTGACACTATGTGGTTGGTACTATTTTTGTGCTATTTATACATAAATATACCAGAAGAAGCTTGTATTTCAATACTTAGCAATCTGTTTATATTTCATTTATATGTTTATAATTTATTTTAATCATATCATTAAATTGGAAAATAAGAATTTTTAATTTAATTTATAATGTGCAGACTCTCTTATGCAATTTCATAATATCTTAGCATTAAAATTCCTTTCCAGAAGAATCCAGCTTCAGTTTTTTATGAAGCATAATAGAAACCTAAATTGAATATAAAATAGTTTACCTAAAAAGTAACTCTTGTAGATTTCATCTATTTCTAAAATTTTATATTGGACTACACAGTGCTTTAGAAAGTCTTTCATTCTTTCCCAAATAAACATGATGCTCAAATTCATCAATGCATAGTCTGCTATAGATATTACTTTACCCTCCAGAAATTACTAACAAAAATTGAAAATGCCAGATCCATATCTCTTCCAAGAATTTGAGCTCCACATCCACTCCAGATTAAACACATTCATATAAAAATGCATTTTTTTAAGACTTTCTGATGCAATATTTCTTTTATCTTTCTTCCTGAATGAAGTCATCTTATTAATAAATTTATCTTTTAGTAGCGTAGCCCATGAATACTGTTCAAAATTTTAAGGCCTGAAGGACCAAAGCTATGGCTGCTAACCAAAAGGTTGGCAGTTCGAATCCACCAGCCACTCCTTGGAAACCCTATGGGACAGTTCTACTCAGTCTTATAGGGTGGCTATGAGTCAGAATGGACTCGACAGCAACGGGTTATAATTGGTTCTTACAGATATTGTCATACTTTGACTAGTTTGGTCCTTCAGAAGAACCCCTATTGATACTTGCATGCAACAAAGATACTGTATAAACAAGAAGTGCTTTTATAATTGGATTTTTAAAACCTTTCTTTAAATCATTCTCCTGTAACCCTAATCATATAACTACACTATTATTAATATGTTAGTATAATATTTTATTTAAAAATTTATTGGACGTTTAATATTCTAGCTAGAAGGTAGAGATATAGCTGGTATCTAAATAGACAAGTTACCTGATCTCAGAGAACCTTAGACAAAAACAAAACCTTTCATATCAAGTTAGTTACACGTACATTCAGAGAGAATTCTCTGAATTCTACTTAAGCTTCCCTTTGTAAGTGTCATCCATTGTGCGACATATTTTATAGACACATGGAAATGAACCATAAACCTTCAATGATGTTGCTATTGTTAGGTGCCATTGAATCGGTTCTGACTCATAGTGATATTTCATGCAACAGAATGAAACATTGCCTGGTCCTGTATCATTCTCACAACAGCAGGCTTGTTTGAGCCTATTGTTGCAGTCACTGTGTCAGTCCATCTCATTGAGAGTCTTTCTCTTTTTCACTGACCATTTACTTTATCAAGCATGGTGTCCTACTCCAAGGACTGGTCCTTTCTGATAACATGTTCAAAGTACTTGAAAGGAAGTCTCACCATGCTCAGTTCTAAGGAGCATTCTGGCTGTACTTCTTCCAAGACAGATTTGTTCATCCTTCTGGCAGTCCAGGGTATATTCAATATTTTTCACTATAAATCAGAGACATTAATTTGTCTTCAGTCTTCCTTATTCAGCATCCAGCTTTCGCATGCATATGAAGCGATTGAAAATACCATAGCTTATGTCAGGCGCACATTAATCATCAAAGGGACATCTTTGCTTTTTAAAGCTTTAAAGAGGTCGTTTGCTGCAGATTTGCCCAGTGCAATACATTATTTGATTTCTTGACTGCTATTTCCAAAGGCATTGACTGTGAATCTAAGTAAAATGAAATCCTTGACAACTTCAGAATCTTTTCTCTGTTTATCATGATGTTGCTTATTGGTCCAGTTGTGAGGATTTTTATATTCTTTATGTAAAGGTGTAATCCATACTGAGGGCTGTAGTCTTTGATCTTCACCAGTAAGTGCTTCAAGTCCTCTTCACTTTCAGCAAACAAGGTTGTGTCATCTGCATATCACAGGTTCTTAGTAAGTCTTCCTCCAATGCTGATGTCATGTTCTTCTTCATATAGTTCACCTTCTCAGATAATTTGCTCACCATACAGATTGAATAAGTATGGTGAAAGGATAAGCAATGACACTCTCCTGATTTTAAACCATGCAGCATCCCCTCGTTCTATCTAAACGACTGTCTCTTGGTCTATGTACAGGTTCCTCATGAGCACAATTAAGTGTTCTGGAATTCCCATTCCTTGCAATATTATCCGTCATTTGTTATGATCCACAGAGTTGAATTTCTTTGCATAGTGAATAAAACACAGGTAAACATCATTCTGGTATTCTCTGCTTTCAGCCAAGATCCATCTGACATCAGCGATGATATCCCTGGTTTCACGTCCTCTTCTGAATCTGTCTTGAATTTCTGGCAGTTCCCTGCAATGACTTTTGTATTATCTTCAGCAAAATTTTACTTGCACGTGATATTGATGACATTTTTCAATAATTTACACATTCTGTTTGATCACTTTTCTTTGAAATGGGCAGAAGTATGGATCTCTTTGTAAGTTGGCTAGGTAGCTGTATTCCAAGTTTCTTGGCAGTGTTATATCGGTTTGTTGAAACATCTCAATCGGTATTTGTGAGTTCCTGGAGCCTTGTTTTTCACCAATGCCTTCAGTGAAGCTTGGACTTTTTCCTTCAGTACCACCGCTTCTTGATTGTATGCTACCTCCTGAAATGGTTGAACATTGATTAACTCTTTTTCTACAGTGCTCTGTGTATTTCTTTCATCGTCCCTTGATGCGTCCTGATTGTTGAATATCTTACCCATAGAATCCTTCAAAATTGCAACTCTAGGCTTGAATTTTTTCTTCCATTCTCTCAGTTTAAGAAATGCCACATGTGTCCTTTCTTTTTCGTTTCCTAACTCCAGGTCTTTGCACATTTCATTATACTACTTTCACTTCTTGTGCTGTTCTTTGAAATCTTCTGTACAGCTCTTTTACTTCATCATTTCTTATGTTTACTTTAGCTACTCTATGTTCAAGAGCAGGTTTCCGAGTCTCTTTTGACATCCATTTCAGTCTTTTCTTGATTTCCTGTCTTTCTAATGATTTTTTTCTTTCTTCATGTGTGATGTCCTTGATGTCATCCCACAGCTAGTCTAGTCGTTGGTCATTAGTGTTCAATACGTCAAATCTATCCTTGATACAGCCTCTAAACTCAGGTGGGATATACTCAGGTTCGTACTTTGGCTCCCATGGACTTGTTTTAATTTTTTCAGCTCCAACTTGCATATGAGCAATTGATGGTTTGTTTCACTGTTGGTCTCTGACCTTGTTCTGACCAATGATATCGAGCTTCTTCATCATCTCTTTCCAAAGATGTAGTCAATTTGATTCCTGTATATTCCATCTGGAGAGGTTCACATGTGTAGTCACCATTTACGTTGTTGAAAAAAGTTATTTGCAATGAATAAGTTGGTCTTGCAACATTCTATCACACGATTTCTGGCATTGTTTCTATCACCAAGGCCATAATTTCCAACTACTGATCCATCTTCTTTGTTTCCAATTTTCGCATTCCAATCACCAGTAATTATCAATGCATCTTGATTGCCTGTTTGATCAATTTCAGACTGCAAAGTTGGTAAACATCTTCAATTTCTTCATCTTTGGCCTTAGTGTTTGGTGTGTAAATTTGAATAACAGTCATTTTAACTGGTCCTTGTGGACATATGGGTATTGTCCTATAACTGACAGTGTTGTACTTCAGGATAGATCTTGAAAAACTTCTTTTTTTCTTTTTTTGATGATGAACGTGATGCCATTCCTCTTTAATTTGTCCTTCCTGGCATAGTAGACCATATAATTGTCCAATTCAAAACGGCTACTACCAATCCATTTCTGCTAACTAATGCGTAGGATATCAATCTTTATGTGTTCCCTTTCATTTTTGGTAACTTCTAATTTTTCTAGATTCATACTTCATACAGTCTGTGTTCCAATTATTAATGGATGTTTGCAGCTGTTTCCTCTCATTTTGAGTCGTGCCACATAAGCAAATGAAGGTCACGAAAGCTTGACTCCATCTTCATCATTAAGATTGACTCTATTTTGCAGAGGTAGCTCTTCCCCAGTAGTATTTTGAATGCCTTCCAATCTGAGGGACTCATCTTCTGACACTGTCTCAGACAACGTTCCACTGTTAGGCATAAGTTTTTCACTGGCCAGTCTTTTCAGAAATAGATCACCAAGTCCTTCCTAGTCTGCCTTAGTCTGGAAGCTCTGCTGAAACCTGTCCACCATAGATGACCATGCTGGTATTTGAAATACTGGTGGCATAGCTTCCGGCGGCACAACGTGCATGCCACCACAGTACAACAAACTGACTGACAATTGGTAGGCGTCTTCGTAGTCCCTTCAGTTATTCAAAAGCACATATTATGTGGATTTTAAATTATAAGTTTTTTAACAAATGAATGCAAATAGTTAATTGAACTAAGTAAAACACACTATTTTCCACTCAATTATAGTTCTTAAAGATCTAAAAGAGAAACATCTGTTGAACCAGGAACAGAGCTGGTTACTGACTGAGAACAGCAGGAGAGCTTGCAGTTAATCATCTGTACTCCTACAAGGAGCCTCTCACCAATATGAATTACTAAGAAGGGTTTCCTGAAGCATAAGACTCTATGCAGTCTCCATGTGAGTAGAAGTAAAAGTCACAGCAGGGAGAAATGGGAATTGGCACTTTAACAAAAGGAGAAGTAGTTCTTAACAGTTACACTGGTAGCTTTAGAGGTTTGCATCAGCACCTCTTTGGAAAACATGGAATAAAACCTGCGGTACAATCAGGTATTAGTCTTAAATATAGCAAATAAATTAGTGAATTTACTGTATCTTAACAAGGTGTTAACTTGAATAAACAGCATGTTGAACAAACCTTCTGCTTAATTTGTGTGCATGTAGCATAGAGGGAAGCCAAATGCATTATCCAAGTTAGAAACAGATGTAGGCAAACAGAAAATGGAACAGAGTTTGTCTTCTTCTATAGTAGAAATCATTTGTTTACTAAAAATGCAAGTTTCACCTAATTATTAAATATCAGTAATAATGAATATAAACATTTATGATTTCTGGATTACAAACTAGAGTTATAAAAATGAAACTAAAGGGTATTTAAACACATTCCACCCCTCTGCTTTTTGATTCTACATAGTACACTTCCAGTACTGAGAATCTCTATTTTTTTCTTTTTTAATTTTTTGGCTGGATTAGAAATTTCTACATCCTTTTCCAAGACATAGTTTCCTTTAGCTTTCTCTCCTATAGGCTGAGTCATCAAAATTCCTCTCAGTTTCACCCATCATTTATATTTACCAATACAGCAACACATTTTGTGAATTCTCATTTTCAGATTTTTATTGTTCTAGCTTAACATTTCACGTCTAGAAATCAACAGGAATTGAATTTACTAAAATGAATGAACTTACTACGTCAATATTTGCCAAGATTTTTAACCAAAGACATTACAAGATAAATAAAATTGCAGATACACATTACCACATTTACCACAAGAGTGTTAGTGGCAGATAAAGGTGCTGTTTGAAGCCTTTGGCAGACCACTGTGGGTGAATCATAATAAAGACCATTAGGATTTTGGAGGAAAGTTACGCCATCTCATGTAGGTAACTACTCTCCTTTTCAGAAATAACTTTTGGTTTGCTACTGGGGTTTAGAAGAGACTGAAAACTTGATCATGCAACCATTTGAGCTGCCCATCACAAACTGGGTTTTGTCCATGCAGCAAGCCATAAAGTTAGGCATGCACAATAGCACTCCATTGTCAAATGGAAGTGGTATATATGAGATGGGTGATCAGACCCTGAAGGCACAAGTAGCATGAGGAAGTCGCCCAAGTGCCCATGGACACTCTTTCTGTTACGTTGTTACCCTCTGTCTTCCATCCTAGGTCTATGACCTCACTGGGAATTCCCTACAGCCAGCTGACTGAGGGAGAAAAATCTCAGCCTGGGTTATAGACATTTCTGCACAATATTCAGTTACCTAATGAAAGTGAGCAGCTGGAGTACCTCACTCTAAGATAGCCCTGGTGGACAGTGATAAAGGGAAATCTTCCCAGGGGGTGAAACGTTGAGCAGTGCACCTGGTTGTTCATTTCACCTGGAAAGAAAACTGGCCAGAGGTATAAGTCTATATTGATACATAAGGTGAGGCCAGTGATTTGGCTGGATGGTCAAGAACTTGGAAGGATATGATTGGGAAATTGGTGAGAAGAGATATGTGGAGAGATTGCTCCAAATAGACACAGGGTGTGAAGATATTTACACTCCCTATGAAGGCTCACTAAAGGGTAAGAAACACCTCCTCAACAGAAGAGAATTTTAATAATCAGATGAATTGGATGAACTGATCTGTGGGCATCTGCCAGCCTCTTTCTCTGGTCACTCCTGCCTTTGATGAATGGGCTTATGACCAAAGTGAATATAGTGGCAAGGAGGAAACTTATGCATGGACTTATCAGCATGGTTCATAAGGTTTTCACTGACCAATTTTTTTTCTTGGATCCACAATCAATGCCCATGGAAGCAGCAGTCAAAAAATCAAATGATGTATCTCATCGGGCAAATCTGCTGCAAAAGATCTCTTTAAAGTGTTAAAAAGCAAAGATGTTACTCTGAAGACTAAGGTGCACCTGAAAAAAAGCAAGGATGGTGAGACTTCATCTCATGTACATTGGACATGTTATTAGGAGGGATCAGGACATCATGGAGAAGGACATCATGCTTGGTAAAGCAGAGGGGCAGCAAAAAAGAGGAAGACCCTCAGTGAGATAGATTGACATAGTGGCTGCAACAATGGGCTCAAACATAGCAATGATTGTGGGGACAGTGCAGGACTGGGCAGTGTTTCATTCTGTTGTATATGGGGTTGCTATAAGTCAGAACTGACTCGGTGATACCTAAAAATGACATCAACACAGACCTCAACTCATCCATTCTAACCTGGCTACAGCCACTACTGGATGCCCAATTTTCCAGTAGCAGAGTCAAATACTGAGTTCCAAATATGGCACCATTTTCCAAGGGGATCAGACAGCTGCTTGGTGACAGATTGATTAAATTGAACTGTTTTCATCAAAGAAGCAGCAGTATTTTGTTCTTATTGGAATAGACACTTACTCCGGATGTGAATCTTCTTCTCTTCCTGCAGTTCTTCTAACAAAGCTGCCAAACTACCATCTGTGCACATACAGAATGCCTTGTCTATCATCTGGCTATTCTCTACAGCATCAATTTTGACCAAGTAACTTATTTCTCAGCGTATGAAGTATGGCAATCAGTTCAGGATCATGGAATTAACTGGTTTTACTATGATTTTCCCTTTAGAAGGGCCTCGTACCATGGTGGACTGGCCTTTTAAAGACTCAGCTATGGCATCAGCTAGTTGGAAACACATTGTGAGGCAGAGGTAATGTCCTGTAGAATGTGCTATATGCTCATCATCCATATATGGTGTTGTATCTACCACAGTCAGAATTCATGGGTCCAGGACTCAAGGAAAGGAAATAGGAATGGCTCCTCTCTCTATTACTCCAAGTGACCCACTAGAAAAATATTTGCTTCCTAGCCCCACATTTGTAATTGCAGACAGGGAACACAAAAAAATGTTTGCACTGAACTGAATTGAGACTTCCATATAACCAGTTTGGGATCTTCAGTTATCAGACAAATAATAAAATTCCTGTGCTTGCTTTCTGATTATCAAGGTAAAATTGGATTGCTACTGCTCAGTGTAGGCAAGGGGGATCATGTCTGGAATGCAGAAGACTCTCTAGGAGTCCCCTGAGTTCTCATATGATCTGTGACTAAAGTCAATGAAAAACTATCACAACCCAATTCAGGCTGGACTGCCAATGGTCGGAATATTTCAGGAATAGATGTTTGGGCCACCACCAGATAAGAAGCTAAGACTAGCTGAGGTGCTTGCTTAGCGCAAAGAGTTAACAGAATGGGTAGTGAAAGGACATAGTTATAAATACCGACTCTGACCATGTAGCCAGTTGAAAAACAAAGACTGTAATAGTTACCAGTGCTTCTTCATTATTTTGATAAGAATAAATGTTAATAATAAAAAATAATATGGTGTTGTTGATAGTTGCCATCAAGTCGATTCTGACTCAGGGCAACTGCATGTGTGCAGAGCACAACTGCTCCATACAGTTTTTAAAGCTGTGATCTTTCTGAAGCAGATTGACAGGCCTGTCTTCAGAGGCATCTCTAGGTGGGTGTGAACCACCAAACCTTTGCCTAAAAGTTGAGCACTTAGCTATTTGCACCACCCAAGGACTCCTAATAAATAATATATATTTTATATAATTATAGCATATTTTATATATAGTAAATAGTATTTATTATATATATAATATATACGATATATGGTGAAAGGATACAACCCTGACACACACCTTTTACATTTGAAAACCATGCGGTATCTCCTTTTTTTGTTCAAATGACTGCTTCTTGGTCTATGTACAGGTTACGCATGAATACAATTAAGTGTTCTGGAAATTTCTATGCCTTACATTCAATCTGTATGCTGAGCAAATAATCAAGAAGCTGAACAATATGAAAAAGAATGGGGCAACAGGATTGAAGGAAGACATTAACAACCTGCAATATACAGATGACACAACTTTGCTTGCCAGAGGTGGAGAGGACTTGAAGCACTTACTGATGAAGATCAAAGACTACAGCCTTCAGTATGAATTGCACCTCAACATAAAGAAAACAAAAGCCCCCACAACTGGACCAATAAGCAACATTATGATAAACAGAGAAAATACTGAAGTTGCCAAGAATTCATTTTGCTTGGATCCACACCACGGAAGCAGCAGTCAAGAAATTAAACGATGTATTTCACTGGGAAAATATGCTGCAAAAGACTTCTTTAAAGTGTTAAAAAGCAAAGATACCACTTTGATGACTAAGTTGAGCCTGATACGAGCCATGGTACTTTCAATGGCCTTATATGCATACAAAAGCAGAACAATGAATAAGGAAGACCGAAGAAGAATTGATGTATTTGAATTATGGTGTTGGTGAAGAATATTGAATATACTCTGCACTGCTAGAGGAAAGAACAAATCTGTATTGGAACAAGTACAGCTAGAATGCTCTTTAGAAGTGAGGATACTGAGACTTTGTCTCACATACTTTGGACATGTCCTCAGGAAGGACCAGTCCCTGTAGAAGCACATCTTCTCCAGTAGAGGGTCAGCGAAAAAGAGGAAGACCCTCAATAAGATGGATTGACACAGTGGCTGCAACAATGGGTTCAAATATAGCAATGCTTGTGAGGATGGCATAGGACCAGACAATGTTTCCTTTTGTTGTCATGGGGTCACTATGAACCGGAACTCACTCGATAGCACCTAACAGCAACAACATATATAAATAACTTTTTACATTTTTATTTTTCTTTCCCCTCTCATTCTCCAATCATCTTAAATAAGGTATATTAATAACAGTTAACTTTTTATCTCAGTATTTAAATTATGGGATATCAAAGATGGAATGTGAATCAGCTAGGAAAAGAATGAATATCACCCAAATACAAAAAAGGGAATTTGTATCCTTTCTAGGGAAAGGGTTAAAGTGTTTTCAATTGTGTCTGGGATAGTTATATCGTGTTAAGGAGAATCATGATCTTATTATTGCTATTTGGAGATTAGTTAATTAGTCTGAGAAGATGTGTATGAGTGCCAAGTTGACATGGAGTAAACTGGTAGTTTTGTGATGCATCAACTTGTCCAGACTAAACTACGTTTTCCAAAATTTTCTTTTCTATTTCTTGTTAAATCCTTTCGGGAATGGCAGTATAATATAACTATGACTTACTTGTTGTACCTTTGGGGTTCTTTGGGAAGTTACTGCCCCAATGACAGTGCGTGCTGCTGGCAGGCAGGGCCATAAATAACAGTTTGAAATGGAAAAAAACAGGCATGTGCCACATGATTTAGGAAATAATATTGCAGTTATTACTCCCTCTCCTTGAGCATACAGGATGTGACCCAGCAGGAGCTGAGCCCTCACAGACTCACAAAGACACATCACCTGGGCCCTGAGATAAGACAACTGATGGGACAGTCTCAGAAATTATCTTAAGGAAGTTTTCACAAAAGGGCAATAAAACCTAACCCAAAGGACTTCTCACCTTTTGTCTTTTTCTATTAACATTTAGTGGATAGGAATTTTTTGGACCAATGAAGACCCTCCTGACTTCCGTAACTGAAACCTGTACCAATGATTGTTAAGAAAGATGATTCAAAATGTAAGATTACAATTTCTAGCCAATCAGTGAAAAAGTGATGCTTTCAATGATTCTATCCATTTTGTGATGTTGATATATACTGATGATTCTGTAACCTTCCTTGGATTCGGGCAGCCATTCTAGCTCTGGCAACATGCTTGTCCGCTTCCCACTTTTGTCCTTTTGAATATATGCCAAATAAAACTTTCTTTTTACTTCACTAAACTTTGTGATGTTTTTCCCCTACAACACACAAATTACTGTTTTTACAGGGTATTGTATGATGTAGTGCTGAATCATTGAAATTTTGGTAGGAAAAATATGAATTTGAAATTTTTTTTAATTGGTACACATACATACCTCTGGACTCTAGGGATAGAATGTGTGTTCATAAGGGGAGCACTTATGTACCTCTGGACTCTAAGGGTATACAATTTATGGAATGAGGAATAAAACTAAAAACATATCATCTACCAAAAATTCAGACGCACCCAATGATTCAGCATACCCTCCATTACTGAAAACACATAGTATCAACAAAAAAATTAAAAGGAAACAATAATTGGGTCACGAAAGGGTTAATGTGGAGCACCACACAGTTTCTAATGGGAGATTTGGGTAGCAGAAAAGTAGCAGCAGATATTTTATAGCGCACACACGTTTTCCCGTCTGCTGGCTCATCTCATTGGTGTGAAGCAGTGGCCCCATCTGCAGCTTCCCCACCTTCCACTGAATGCTCCTTTAGCTTCTTCGACTCTCGAGTCAGGTGTGGGTATTCAGCTCCATGACAAAGGGCGTTGGCTTCTGCAGAACAATCACACCACCGAAGTCAACAGTAAATGACACACGTTTCAGTACGTTCCTGTGCACTGCAGCTTGTGTTCATGAGATCCTGATTGTTCTTACTCGACTTTATATCCATCTTCTCTTCCCTACTGACTGCCTTGTAGAGTTCAAGCTCAGCATCAGACACAAAGCAACCGTTTTTCGGAGATTGCTTAACAAATTGCCACAATTGTTTAAGGTCAAATTCCTGTATATATATGTATATAAAATTTCTTAATGGTTCTGCTTCTTTGGTGGTTGAACCCAGACTGAAATATTGTCTTTGTATCCAGAATATAAATAGTAATACATTTTGTCTTAGACATATACAAGAAAGAAATATAATGTCATTATTTTATACTTGATTCTCCACAGAATTCAGAATTCTATCATAACTTCTTCTCTGAAAGTAAAGAGTAGCATAATACCATGAATATTAATTGAGGGCTTTGCTTATCTTTCTTTCCTAGTAATAATTAATAGAAAAATGAGGGAAATGTAGGAGTCAGGAGAAAAGCAAATGCTCAAAAATAATAAAAAAAGTTAGCTCCTGAACAATTCCGTGATAACTAGAACACATCAGTTTTTTCTCTTTGAAAAATAGTAGTAACTTTCCACCACAGAGAGGTGCTCTCACACTTGGTACGCTAATATTTGTAAAACACTGTAGTTCTAAAAGGTTGCATAAAAAATTTTCAAACACAGTATGAAACATAGGACATTTTTGTTTAAAAATGATTATATGCCATTATATGAAAACAAATAATTTTGTTATCATTACAAAACAAAAGCATGCCTGTAATAAAATCATCCTCCAACTACCCTGTAGCCATTATATCAAGGAACAATAACCCTCTATGTGTTCAGTACTTGATGTATTATGTTTTAAAACAATACTTTTTTAGTGAGGTTTTGGCAGTATCTTAGTATATTGTACATGGACTGACATTTGTTATTTATGTTTTTGTTAAGTGCCATCCAGTTGATTCTGACTCATAGTAACCCCATGTGACACAGTAGAACTGCCCCGTAGGGTTTTCTAGGCTGTATTCTTTAAGGGAACAGATTGCTGTGTCTTTCTCCCATGGAGCCGCTGGGTGGGTTCAAACCACCAACTTTTTGGTTAACAGGGCGCACTTAACCATTGTGCCACAGGGATGTCTTTTTTTTTCCTTACCAAACTGCCTAAAACATTCTTTCGTTGTAGTAATTTTTACTTTTTTATGATAAATAGTATCACATTTTGCATGCCTCTGGTGAATTTGCCTGAAAGGCTGTTTCTAAGAAACATTCTTCTTGCTTTGTTTTGGTGGGTATTTTTTAACAGAGTAAATATGGCATTGCATTCAAGTGTTGGGCTCCACTGCTGACTTCAAAGCCTTGCTCTGCCCCTTGCCTATTCTGCAACCAAGAGCATGACTTAACCTCTCTGTGCCTTATTTTCGTCTTATCTGTAAACTTGAGATGATAAAATCTTTGTCTCCAAGATTTGTTGTGCAGATTGAATAAGTTTGTTCAAGTAAAGTCCTTCAAATAGTGCCTGGCATATGGTAAATGCCTAATAAATGTTACTCAGTATAATAACTTCATCTATGTCTGCGAATAAACTATGAAAAAGATAAGAGTTATAATTAACAAAAGAAAGGAGTAAAGATCTTAGACAATAAAAGGAAAATGATGTATGTTTTAAATATAGGCCTCTATATAGAGATACTGATAAATAATAAAAGTCACACAAAGAGATGCATATAACTTTTTTACAACTAGCAGTTAAATGCTTAGTGACATAACTTTGAAATGATATTATACTGAAGGATATACTCCTCTGTAGTTTCTCCAGATTCCTTTTTGATTTTGTGCAGAGCCAAGAGCTATATCCAAGCACTATTTGAAGAAGTACTACTTTTCAAAAAGTGAGAACAGAATATAATTACCTCTGCATGATATTTCTTTGGTAATTACAGGTAAATTGATTTAAAAAAAATCTCGACTACTAGGAAAGCAGAATATTGACTGCTGTTTACTTGACTACAAGAAAAAGTGATTTTCTTTCAAGTTTTAGTATTAGTACTTACTTGATTTACTTTATGCCAAATACAGACCTGTTCATATCAGCACCTCAAAGTCTTCATGGAAAAACTGCATGATTACTAATCCTCAAGATTGGCTCTATTTATTTTTTTTTAAAGTATTTGCCTGTGAATTATCTTTCAGTTGAGCAATTCTCTAAAAATTGTATTTCCTATAACTGGGTATTTTATTCGTTCGTTCTATCAATATATTTCTTTACTGCAGAACCTTTATAACTTCCTGAACATTTTCTTTTTAGAAAGAAAAGTAGGGAGGTCATAGAACCTTCTTTGCCTTCCACAACTCTTAACAACACGTACACTCATACACACAAATATACTTCTCATCTTACAAATTTGTGGACAAGCTCATTCCAGTGCTACTTTCAATTCTTGTCATTTTTTGCTTATTTTGACATTCAGTCTGCTTTAAGGAGACTTGATTAACCCTTTATTCTGAAGTTAAGCTGTACTCCATATTATTTTTCATTGGAAATGCATTGCGTGGGTACTCTATTCAATTTTGTCTAATTATTTACATTTTTCGTCTCTTCTCTGAATCAATCTCAGAAGAAATATGTGCATTTACAGTTCATTTATCACTGATAGTTATCCCAAGTATAACAGCATGCAATCTATTTATCTCTAATTGTAAGTTATTTCACCTAACCAAAACACTTTTCTCACTGATTATAGGGTTTGAGATTTATTACAGACTTTGGAACTATTAATAACCAGGGTAGCAAAGTGAGAGAGTACAATGAGACTCAATTAGCTTACAGAGGGAAGTGGATTTTTTGTATTTGAATAAGGCAACCTTGATCAGTGACAACATTGGTTTAACTCTGATGTGAAACCTTTGGCACACAATTCGTTAGCTATTGGGAAGTAGCATGTGCACTAAGGAGCAGAGCCAGTCAACTGTGACTCTCACAACCATGCATTCTTCCTCTAAAATCTAGCCATGACTCAGTTCTATGGCAGAATCAGGTCACCAAAGCCAGTTTTATGTATGAGAACAAAAGTTAAACCTTATACGGTAAAAACTTATGTTGCTTCATCAAGGACCACACACCAAATATACTAGCATATAAATAAAGTAGCTATTGTAAAATGTCTTCATAAAATTTCTCCATAAGTCTATTTGCATGCTCAACGGCAATACACTCTTTCCTGGAGGAGCATGCATGATAAGTGAGCACAGTGAAGTGAAACAGTGGAAGTTTTGAGCTGTTCAAGCAGAAAAGGTAACTAATACTATATAGAAATTATGTCATTCAAATTTTTATTCAATCAGAAATCCTTTCTCCAACTATATTTTTTCTGAAATATACTTTCTAAAACCAAAAGTACTTTTGTTGTTGTCATTAGGCACCATCGAGTCAATTTTCAACTCATAGTGGCTCTGTGTGACAGAGTAGAACTGCCCCATAGGGTCTCCTAGCCTTTAATCTTTATGGCAGCAGATTATCAGGTCTTTTGCATGCAGAGCTGCTGCGTGAGTTCAAACCACACACCTTTCAGTTAGCAGCTGAGCACTTAATGGTTGCACCTCTAGGGATCCAAAAGCACTTAAAATGGTCATTTTTTAGAGACAATTGGAGAACTATAAAAATCCAAAAACAAACCAAACTCTTTGGTGTCATGTCAATTTCGACTCATAGCAACCCTATAGGACAGAGTAGAACTTCCCTGTAGGATTTCCAAGGAGCAGCTGGTAGGTTCAAACAGCCAATCTTTTGGTTAGTAGCCAAGTTCTTAACTACTGCGTCACCAGAACTATAGCCTGGAGGTGCGGGATTACAGCCTTGGAAACCCTATGAGGAAGTTCTACTGTGTCCTATAGGGTGGCTATGAGTCAGAATCAACTAGATGGCAGTGGGTTTTTGGTTTTGGTGATGATATAATACTATTTCCTCCTTTTATGTCTTCAGGCCTTATTGCTAGTCTTTAGAGGCCTTGACATTTAAGTTCCCTTAATCTTGGCCCATATTTGTAAGTAGTCCTTTCATTAAAGTATCTTCATTTGAACCAAGTTAGCTGAATTCTATTTCCTGCAAGAGGCTTGACTGATACAGAAACTTTGGCCATTGCAGACAGTCAGGGACCTAGGCTGATGGAGACCCCATCTCCATTGGGTCCATGCTTCCATGGTCATCATAGCCGGGAAAAATTGTATGGTAAGTAATTCACTTTCCCTTACAGCTCCCTCCTAGAATTTACACACTTCTGCTCATATTTACCTGGCTCAGATAAGTCATAAGATCATCCCTCCCTTCAGAGGGAGTAGAAAACTACAGTCTCACAATTTTCACTATGAAGAAGATGAAATAGAACGTTAATGAACCTACCTTATGACTAGGACACGACACCTCAGTAAAGGCATTAGGGCGTGAAAGTGCACGCGGTGTTGAGGAATGACCTTCTGGTGTGACATGAATTTCACATGCATGCTGGGATTCCACGGAAACTTCTGTTGGGGTCAGGTTGGTAAGGGCTATTTATGTCATGCCAAATTTCTGTAATGCCCTTTCTTAGGGTTGAAAGGGAGGCAAGAAAACTAAATCTAGAGGGAGAAGACAGGATAATGTCTGTATTTCATAATATTTCTCAAAATTTAATCATTCTATCCTGAGCATAAGAGCCCTGGTGGTACAGTGGTTAAGTGTTTGACTACTAACCAAAAGGTCTGCAGTTCGAATCCACCAGCCGCTCCTTGGAAATTTTACAGGGCAGTTCTACTCTGCCCTATAGGGTCTCTATAAGTTGGAATCAACTCAACGACAACAGGTGTTTTTTTTTTTTTTTTTTTTTAAATTCTGAGCATAGGAGCACTGGTGGCATAGTGGTTAAGCGCTCGGCTGCCAACCTGAAAGGTCAGTGGTTCAAACCCACCAGCCGCTCTATGGGAGAAACATTTTGACAGTCGGCTTCTGTAAAGATTACAACCTTGGAAACCCTATGGGGCAGTTTCTGCTTTGTCCTATAGGTCACTATGTGTTGGAATAGACTCGACGGCAATGAGTTTGTTTATTTATTTATTTGGTATCCTCAGCATACCATTTTTTAGTCAAGGGAAATCATATAACCTGTTTACATATAAATTTGGAAATAAAACACATTGTGCTGATTATTCCAGCATCTGGAATTTAGATTAAGATAATAAATCATATGATATTCTATATTAGCCAGAGGCCTCTATAAAATGGATCAAAGAAATTAATTATACTGATCAAGTAATTAGTTATCCAGTTTAGTTGCATTGAAATAATCCCACTCTCAGAGAAAAAAAATATCAAGGTTGTTTTCGATAAAACACATTTTATAAAATGTTCCTGAATTAGAATACTTGTTTGAGAACATTTTATTTAAAGTGTATACATAAAGTTGTATTATCCATAAAATTTGAGTTTTTCCAATTAATTAGTAACTAGGAAAAATTTTATGTGAATCCATAGAAATACAATGGGGTAGTGGAAACATTACTGAAGAATTCTGAGATCAGGAAAATAAATATATGATGTGCAACTAAACTGGCATAAAATCCCTACATGCTTTGAATGTAATTAAATTTAATTATGGCATCTCACATACATAGCTAGAGTATCATCAATCACCATAGATAATATTTTGTCTAAGTCACCAAAACTAATTATAGTCAGTAATCTCTACTCACTGAGACTACTCACTACACTATATTAAAAATCAATCTATTATGTGGTGTCATGAAGGTCTATTGAGTGGAATGATTTTTTACGAACCTCAAAATTCTATGTAAATTACCTGAATACTCTGCATAGATATATCAAATTGTTATTCAACTTCACTCTT
The DNA here is from genome assembly GCF_000243295.1 of Trichechus manatus latirostris. Classification (NCBI taxonomy): domain Eukaryota; kingdom Metazoa; phylum Chordata; class Mammalia; order Sirenia; family Trichechidae; genus Trichechus; species Trichechus manatus. Next base: position 1,086,703 of record NW_004444031.1, read on the forward strand.
CTAAGCAATAAAAACAGTGGTGATAAGTATTTTATTTTTGTGTTAAGCGAACAATTCTGCATTAGAAAAGTTTTTATGTAAATTGCCATGGCTCAGATAATTTTTTAATTAGAATATTGGCGATGAGGCATAAAGGAAATACAATAGAAAAATGATGAACAAAGTCATAAGTAGACCTAAAAGTGACCTATCCTTTTATCAAGGGCCTCTTCACTTTTCTCTAATACATTTTCAGTTGATTCCAAGATTGTGCCTATACTACGCTCAACAACCTTTCGAGTTTGCTTATTTGACTGTTCCTCATGTACTTGTATGAATCAATTCTAATTCTAATGTTTTATGTTCATAGAATTTTAAAGCTAAAAAGACGGGAGATTATCTAATCCATTACCTATGCGGTAACTGAGAAGGGTTAAACAGCAAGGTCACGCCATTAGTTAGTAGCCTAGTTACAACCCACGCTTCCTAACTGTTTTCCAGAAATCTTTTTACCAAACTACACATACATGCTTAATGTTTACAATTATATTCATATTTAAAACAATTTTCCTCCATTTAAAACAATGATATAATAAACACTCATATACTCTTCAACTAGTTTTATCAATTATTAACATTTTGCCACATTTGCTTTCTCTCTTTCTCTTTATTTCTCCTTCTCTTCCCCTCTTTTTTCTTGCTCTTCACACACACACACACACACACACACACACACACATCCCACAATTTTTTTTGCTTAGGTGATTAGGTACTTTCCTACCTAATTATTTCAACATGTACCACCTAAGAACAAGGACATTTTCCTGCATTACTAGTATATCATAATAACATTCAAGAAATCTAACCTTGCTATCATAACATAATCTAACACACAGTCCATATTTAAATTTTTACTCTTAGCCCAATAATATGTTTATATTTTATTTAATCCAAGGCCAAAATTCACACATTTAGTTATCAAGTCTCTTTAGCCTCCTTTAATCATTCTACAGATTTTTCTTGTCTTTGATGACGAGACTGGCTGGCTGTTTTGAAGAAGAATCTTTAATTTAATCTACCTGATTGTTTCCTCATAATTACATCAGCAACACGCTCCCCCCATGCGAGAATACGCCATAGATGGTATTGTTTAACACCTCAAAGTAACATTAGTTTGTTTCATTATTGGTAATGCTAAATTTTTTATAACATCTTTGGGATGGTGCGGACTAGATTTCTTCATTGTAAAGGTTCCCCTTTCCTTTTTCAATTAATAAGTAATCTCCGGGGTAATACTTTAATACTTGAACATCTTCTTTCCTAACCTAAAGTTTTTAGCATTCACTGATGATTATTGCTTGTATTAATTTAACATAAGTAGTTGCAAACTGGTGAAACAAACTCTTAACAGAGATATACATCACTATTATTTTATAAAGTAATTTAATATTCACTGTCTTATTTAATTTTTCACAGGTACTTCATAAATTTGATGTTTTATCAATTTTACAGACTTAAAGAGCATTTTGTATAAGTGCACATAGTATGTGGTGAAATAGAGACTTGAAATCTCTATAGCTTTATTTATATATATACATATGTTTTCCTATATAGTTCTTTCTTTGACATACAGAGTTGTATGTGGCCTGTCTCTAAAAACAGTCAGGACAAGAATGATTTTAGAGTTACTTAAATACCAACAATGATGATCTGAGTGAAGGGATCTGAATGTCTTATTTCATTTTCAATCGACACTGTGCGCTTAGTGCCTTTTTCTTAATTTTTTCATTCATTAGCTTTCTTTTTTGTCAGAGCTCATCACAGTAAGAGACTTATAAGATGGTGTCTTATTTCCTAGTGAGGCCGCAGCTGGAACAGAAATACCACAAGTGGGTGGCTTTAAAGAACAGAAATTTATTTTCTCACAGTTCAGGAAGGTAGAAGTACAAATTCAGGGCATCAGTTAAAGGAGAAGGCTCTCTCTCTCTGTGGGTTTTGGGGAAAAATCCTTGACTCAGCTTCTGTAGCCCCAGCATACCTCAGATTCTTGGCAATCCTCACGTGACATCTGCCCTCCCCACCCCCCCCGCCATTTGTGCTAGTGACTGTGTCCAATCTGCTCTTTTAATAGCTCAGAAGTGATTAGGTTTTGGACATACCCTACACTGAGATGACCTCATTTACAAAACAAAAGAAAACTGTATTTCCCAATAGGATTATGTCCACAGGTGTAGAGGTCAGGATTCCAACACATACTTTGGGGAGACACAATTCAATCCATAACACATGGCATGGTGACAAAGGTAGACTGAAACTTCTCCATATGATATCACTAAGGGACACAAAATAAAATAATACAAATATAAATAACAAATTGGTTGTTGCCATTTAGCATACAGCAAATATAAACTCTTCATTAGTAAATGAGTCAATTCATGAGTAGGATTTTCGTTTAATGGATTCTATCTAAAATCTTGAATCCCTTGTGAGAGTTAGTAGAAAGAGTTTATCAGTTACCTGAATTTACATCCTCATTCTTCCACTTGCTGCCCATGTGACACTGGGTGAGTTAATGACTTTTTTTGAGCCGCAACTTCATCATCTGTAAAATGGAGATAATAATGTCTTCCAAAGTTATTGTGAGATTAAGTCATTTAATGCTTGTAAATGTTTGACAAAGGTGTCTTACATACAGTAAGCAGCCAGAAAAGTTAGCAAGTGTGGGTGGTGGACAGTGTGGAGGTCAAGATTCTCAGTGCTGCAGCTGCAGAAATAGGATCTGAATCATGGTTTCACCACTTTGTAGCATAGCCTACACGAAAATTTGCAAATCTTAAGCTGACATTTAATTGTACTTTTAAATCATGTTTCCTTGCATCCTTCCCTGTCTTAAGTTGAGTCGGAATATTTACTGCCCCAAGGCAGGAAAAGGCAGATTTGGGCCTTTCCTGAGTAAGAAATTTTGAAAGTCAGGATTTTGAAGATAAAAAGAGAGAGTTTCTATACTTGTTTTACCTCCCAGGAGGCAGGGATATCTTTATATTCTTACCATATCAAGGCCAAGTCCAGTGGTCAAGGTTATTTTTCTTTTCTAGTGTAGGCATAATGAGCAGAAAATGACTGGAACTTGTAGATATACAGGCTATGTCTTGTCCTTGTGTTTTACACTTGGAATGAATATGTTTGTGTGTTTGTGTAGTGTGCATTTATACATACACATATACGCATAAACATTAATGCATTTCATTAGGGGGTATTGCCTCAGATCCTTCAGACTGTAATGAATATATGGTATATATACCCAATTACCTTTCTAAAACTCCCCAAATTCTGAATTCTGAAACACACCTGGCTCTAAGGGTTCCACATAAAGGTTTGTGGACCTGTGTTAGATTCATGCCTTTTCCAGTTCCCTTCTCATGACTTATCCGGTGTATAGTCTTAGAAAGAGACTAGTATGAAGGAGACCTAAGACAGATGCTTCTCACTGACACTCTGTAAGGAGAAGCCCTCATGGGTTGATCTGGTCAAAGCAAACTACTTGACACATCCCTGATTGGCAGAAAAAGGGTTTGAATTTAGCTAACCAGGAGACCCTTGTGGTCTGGAATGTACACAGAAGTTCATGAATGGATTAAAGAGTGATACAGAAGTAAGCTGTAGGTGCAAGCTGAGGAATGTGCCTGTGTGGGCCACTACAGAAGCAGGAGAGGTGGATCCATATCTGAAGGCTACAGAGGGACCACCCTGGGTCATGGAACTCTTAGGGATCACAGCCAAACCTCAAACCATAGTGTCAATTAAGCCTTGCCAGAGATCAAAAGACAGACTGCTCATACATTGCAGGCTTCCTGATTAGATACCAGCAGGGCACTGGGGACCAGGAGGCCCCAGGACATGACTATGGAGATGATAAGAACCAAAGGACTCTTCTTAGAGATCTCAGCACCTCCTCCTGAAACTAGGATGGCTTCGAACATAAAGGATATCTTAAAACTCAGTGAGTCACAATTTCACTTTAAAGATACTTTGGAGAAGTTGGAATAGACAAAGCCCCAATTTCAAACAATCATTTCATTTTTTTCAGTGGTTTCTCTATATAATATGAATATATATATTGTATACGGTTGCTATGAGTTGGAATCTACTAGATGGCAATGGGTTTTTTTTTAATATATGCGTGCAGATAAGTTCCCTTCAGTTTGGTCAAATATATAATCAATTAGAAAACCATTTTTTATGAAAATAGCTGCATATATATATATATATAAAACAAATGACTTTCAGTCTCATAAGACATTAATAAAATTGGAATTTTTAAAATAAGATCATTTAAACATTTAAATGCCTTTAAATATTTCCAAAGAATTTAATGTATTTTTCCTGGAAATTTCGTTAAAAAAATGACAGAGACAAGGATATGAGTTTTTCTAGGTATTACTTTTATCGTTTTACTAAAGTCAGTAAAAATGATTTTATGGCTGGAATATTGCTAGGTTTCAACTCCCTTTCTTTAGAAACAGAATGAGGAAAATAAAAACAATGATAATAATAAGAGATGATAGCATCAAATGTTTGGGGGAAAACAAGAAGAGTTGTTTCTAACTGCATACCCATTATCAGCCAAAGAAAATGTAAGACTGAAGTGGGAGGTATGGTGTCTAGTGCTGTGTAAAGTACCATTATTTTAGAATGGGGACAGAGTAGAACTGCCCCACACCGTTTCCAAGGAGTGCTTAGTGGATTCGAACTGCCAATATTTTGGTTAGCTGCAGTAGCTCTTAACCACTACTCCACCAGGGCTTCCATTATTAAAAAGCTTTGGGGGAAAATGAAGCTGAAATTTGAACAAAATTATATACTTACAAAAAAGGAGGAATCTAGTTATTGTCTAAGAGTCAACCTAAAGACTAGAAAACTGTAAAAAAAAAATTTTATAATTAGTAACATGAAAATTAACTAACAGATAATATGTCCTCAGACAGCTTATATTGTATACACTGTACTTGAATTAGGAAACCAGACAACCAGACCTGTTGCCGTCGAGTGATTCCAACTCATAGCGACCCTGTAGGATAGAGTAGAACTGCCCTATAGAGTTTTCAGGGAGCAGCTGATGGATTTGAACTGCCGACCGTTTGGTTAGCAGCCAAGGCTTGCTGTAGCTCTTAACCACTGCACCACCAGGGCTCCTGAATAAGGAAAAAAAGGCAATTAAACATAAGAAAGAGGAAAGCAACTAGTCAATAAAATAGTAAAATAAATAATAGTAAAATAGTAAAATTTTACTATTAGTAATAGTAAAATAGTAAAATAAACCTAGTTTATTTTGCAAAGAAACACTACCAACAAATAAACTGCCAAAATGAAATCTGGGAAAGGAGCTTAGTTGAAAACCACTGTATATTTATAAGACTTGGTAAAGATTCAAAACAATATTTATAATGTTTAAAATTTTGACATAAGTCATGAAACTAAAGGCTAACTATTGCATATCCTCTCTTATAAATGCAAAAATTTTAAATGTTCTGCCCCTCTTCACCATGTTTTATTTGCAGCCAGTATGTTATTTCTGACCCAAATATGAATAAGGGAACTAATTAAGATTTATTGTGTATCAGATTTGTATTAGGACTATGTCAGGAGATTTTATGTTTCTTAATTTTCACAGCACACTTGTGATTTAGATATAATTAGCTCCATTTTGCTGATTAGGAAATTGAGGCTCAGATTAGGTTAATTTATGTATGGTCACACCATTAGTAGCAGGCAGAAATAAGATTTGAATGTAGATCAGTAAAATTCCCAATCTGGGGCTTTTTGTTTTATACCACATGGAACCCAGAATATTTCCATAGTAGTATGGGAGACGGAAGACATAAAAAGAAGATGGAGAGGAATGGATTTCCTTTCAAAATAGAGCAATTTCTATTAATTAGGGCAGCTCTAAAAACAGAGTATTCTAATTCAGGAAGCAGTGAAAGTCTAGTTGTTAGAAATGTTTAAGTACAAATTATTGACCATCCTTCAGAGATAGAAAGGCCATCAGTTAGAATGTTGGACTATATAGCCTTAAAGGTCTCTTCTACCTGAAATTCTATGATTTTCTTCCTCTTTAAAATATATATTCCTTTCTTAAGAACCAGAATTCTCAGGAAGAAATAGATCAGACCATGGTATTTATTTAAAAGTCAAAGAACATAATGTTTTCATTTCTCTAAAGCAACCAAGAGGGCAGTAGGGTTTCAGTGGTATAATCCTCACCTCCCATGTGGGAGAATCAAGTTGCATTCCTGGTCAGCACATCTAATGCACAGCCAGCACTCATCTTTCACTGGAGGCTCGTGTGTTACTATGGTGCTGAATTGATTTTAGTAGAGCTTCCAGACTAAGGTAGACTACGAAGAGAGCCCTGGAGGTCAGCCAAGTGAAAATCAGCCAAAAATCAGCCAAGCAAAACTCTGGATCACAACAGTTTGATCCAACCAATCATGGGGATGGCACAGGGCTGGGCAATGTTTTGTTTCATTCTACATAGGTCACATGAACTGGGGGCTGACTTGAGGACAGCTAATAACTCCTAAAGCAACAACAGAAGTATGAAAATACAAGGTGTATGTTAACCCAGTGTGACTGGGTGAATATATTTACGTGATAGTGATTTTTCATTTAAGAACAGCCCCACCTCCGTCATTTATACTTTGTTTCTTAACACAAGAAAAGGATTTTCATTGAGAAAGAATATCTGCTTACCTTTTTCCCCATCTCAAAATCCTTAGTTTAGGATCTAAAAGCAGGTATGGGCACAGAATTCATGCTAGGACAAACTAGAAGCCCAAGGGCAAAGCCTGAATAATGAACCTGAGAGAAAGTCAAAGTCATATTTAGGATGATTGGGGTATGCATAGTGGAGGGGAGGTGGTAACTGTGAGGAAAATAGTATGATGACTTCAGCTGACTTATAGGCATAGTATTTGCACTTTTTGGTAGATTTTGGCCCTTAGCAGAAAGAAACACCATGTATTGCCGAGATTAAATTGATATTATGTGGAGCGG
>NW_004444031.1:1094061-1097033 GCF_000243295.1 Trichechus manatus latirostris
CCTCCACCAGACTGAGTCCAGTACAGCTAGATGGTGCCCGGCTACCACCACTGACTGCTCTGACTGGGATCACAATAGAGGGTCCTGGACAGAGCTGGAAAAGGATGTAGAACAAAATTTTAACTCAGAAAAAAAAAAAAAAAGACCAGATTTATTGGCCTGACAAACTGGAGAAACCCCGAGAGTATGGTCCCCAGGCACCCTTTTAGCTCAGTGGTGAAGTCACTCCTGAAGTTCACTGTTCAGCCGGGGATTGAACAGCACCATAAAACAAAACGGGACCAATGAGGCACAGCAGTCGATGGACAAGGACTAGAAGGCAGGAGGGGACAGGAAAGCTGGTGATAGGAAACCCAAGGTTGAGAAGGGACAATGTTGACATGTCATGGGGTTGTTAACCATTGTCATTGGGCAATATGTGTACTAACTGTTTAATGAGAAACTATTTGTTCTGTAAATCTTCATCTAAAGTACAATAAAAAAATTTAAAAAATTGATATTATGAAATTAAAATTATGTAAATATTTTGATTTTGCATTAAATGGATGCCTGTTTCATGAGGTCCTGGCTCCCCTAAATCATATCCTCAACCTGGTAAGACATTACTATTCCACCGTTTCCAGTTTGACATTTATAGTATTTTTACTATTTTCATTGAACCAATACTGTGACTGTTAATAACTACTAAGTATAATTCATAGTGGAGGGGAAGAATGGGGATTCCAAACACTGAGCCTTCATTTAGATCTCAGTTTAAATGCCAAACAAAATCAAAATAACAAACAAAACAATAAAGACCTATCAGTTTCTGCATTAGTTTTCAGTGGCCACTGTCACAAATCACCACATACTTGGTGTCTTAATACAACACACATTAATTCTCTTACAATTCTGGAGGTCATGAGTCCTCCAAAGACTCTGGGCCAAAATCACAATATTGGCAGGGCCATACTCCCCCAGAGGCTGTAGGGGAGAATCTGTTTCCTTGTATCTTCCAGCTTCTCCAGCTACATTCCTTGGCCATGCTTCAGTCCTCACATCACCTTCTTTTTTGTCAAATCTCCCTCCATCTCCCCTTTATAAGAACACTTGTAATTGCAGTTAGAGTCCATCAGGATAATCTCCCCATCTCAAAATCCTTAACTTAATTGCATTTGCAAAGTCTCTTTTGCCATGTAAGTTAACATTCACAGGTTCCAGTGATTAGAGTATGGCTGTCTTTAGGGGGCCATTATTTTACCTACTACAGTTTCCAAAGCCATAATCTAAGTTTATCTGTTTAATACAATTCAGCACTGTGGCCCAGTATCCTAGTACCATCTAGATTATCAAATAAGTCATTGTGATACTATATATTATCATAGGCTAGCAGGACAATATGGCCCTGGGTGGCACAAATGGTTTGTGTTTCAACTACTAACCTAAAGATTGGTGGTTTGAACCCACCCCCGTCACCAAAGAAGAAAGTTTGGCAATCTACTTCTGTGAAGATGACAGGCAAGAAAACCCTATGGAGCAGCTCTACACTGTAACACGTGAGTCAAAATGGGCTCAATGGTGATGAGTTTGTTTGTTTTTGGTTTTAGCAGGTTACTATGTAATCTTTCTTAGAAACACACGCATTTTATCACTTAACTAGAGAACATGTTTCCTTACATTGATATGACTCTAAAAGCAAGAATTTCATGAATTATGTCAAAGTAATGGGGACCTTATTAGAGCCCTGGTGGCACAGTGATTAAGCACTCAGCTACTAACCAAAAGGTTGCCTGTTCGAATACACCATTCGCTACACAGGAGAAAGATGTGACAGTCCGCTTCTGTAAAGATTAAAAAGATTGAAAAAAAATTGCTGTGGAGTCGAAGCCAACTCATAGCGACTATATAGGACACAGTAGAACTGCCTTATAGGGTTTCCAAGAGGTAGTGCTGGATTCAAACTGCCTATCTTTTGGTTAGCAGCCGAGTGCTTAATCACTGTGCCACCAGGGCTCCAACAGCCTTGGAAACCCTATGGGGCAGTCTTGGAAACCCTATGGGGCAGTCTTGGAAACCCTACGGGGTAGGTCCCCTAGGGGGACCTTCCTGTTATTTCAAGCTGTATTTTTCTTGGGTTACATGATTATTTTTAAATAAATGCACGTTTGATTTTTTAATGGAAGGACTCATAAAGTTAGTTACTATTATATAAGTGGGCCAAAAATGGCTCCTGTATACACTCTTAAAAAAGCCTTCATGTTGTTTTCCTCTTCACAGCAGGATAGAGTGGTTAGTACAAAGCCCACCAGAGCCGAACTTAAATTTTTACGCATCTAATTAATTTAACTATAGCCCAAATAAGCGTAATTCTAACCATTTAGAGCCTGCCTATTTTTCTTGCATTATGAAACTTCATACAGCATATGCTGACCATAGATACAACAAACCCTATAGCTATAATAGATCCCAGACTGCTGCTTTCCTTTGGAGCTCTCTGACCCAGGGACTCCCTACCTTGTTGCTGATCGAGGTCACTTAGGTATGTAAGTCCCTCTCCAATTCTCTTTTTCTCCAGGAGTTCTCTTGCTCTAGTCCCTTTCATAGAAGAAGTGACCCATATGGTGGTATCTTTGGAAGATTGTCTGTTGGGAGGGACTTCTCTATGCAACCCTGTTCAATAGCTGCCCAATTAGAAGTTTTGTACAATCTCATGGTGTTGTCTTTTCCTACATCAGCCCTGAAATCTTCAAACTCACTACAATCCCTAATTTCAATTTAATAGGAATAACCTTAGAATCACTGACAGTCAGTGTTGTTTTAAAAAGTTTGCATTTTGGAATCAATCATCATAATCATTGATAACAGCAATTTAAAACCTGTCAGGGCTTGCAAATCAGTCATACAGGGCATAACATCTAAGAAGCTAAGTTTAGAAGACTTAAAATATCTGAAAGCCATAAAAATGAATAGAAACATAATAAAATATGAATAAA
>NW_004444031.1:1097133-1116254 GCF_000243295.1 Trichechus manatus latirostris
AAAAAAAAAAATAGGTTGAGAGGTTAGAGGGTTGATATGTTGTGGGGTTGTTAACCAGTGTCATAAAACAACATGTGTACTTCTGTTTCATGAGAAACTATTTGTTCTGTAGGCCTTCACCTGAAGTAGAATAAAAAAAATTAAAAAAAAAAGAAAATTCCTGGGTTTGCTAAAGCAGGTTTAGTGAGCAAGAGATTAACAAAAAAATGTAAAAAATAAAAATGAATAATTTAAGTGTAAATTTGTCTTTTTTTAATTTTTTTTTTTTTTTTTCAAAAAAAAGCTTACAGAACAAATAGTGCCTCATGAAACAGAAGTACACATGCTATTTTATGACATTGGTTTCCACGGAGTATATGATGCCCTTTGAACTTCTCAAAAATCAAGGCATCAACCCCAACATAATCTTTAAAGTTTGTAAAATAAAAATGAATAATTTTAATAACAATGGCTTTGAAACATAGGATGAAAATCAAACTAAATGGCTGTTTTCACTTCATGTTGAAGGACTTTAAATTTTTGCTTTTCCCTTTAATTCTGACTAGTTCTGACTAATTTAACTAGTTCTGATTCCTTCACATTTAAGTTGCATTCATACCTGGCAGATAAGTTGTTTGAAGATGACTGTCATGGATTGAATTGTGTCCCCCAGAAATATGTGTCAACTTGGTTAGGCCATGATTCCCAGTTTTGTGTGGTTGTCCTCCATTTTGTGATTTTCCTATGTGTTATAAATCATAATCTCTGCCTGTGGTTAAAGAGGATAAGGGTGGGACGCAACACCCTTGCTCAGGTTGCATCCCTGATCCAATATTAAGGGAGTTTCCCTGGGGTGTGGCCTGCACCACCTTTTATCTTACAAGAGATGAAAGGAAAGGAAGCAAGCAGAGAGCTGGGGACGTCATATGACCAACAAAGAAGCACCAGGAGCAGAGTGTAGCCTTTGGGCCCTGGGTTCCTGCTTGGAGAAGCTCCTAGTCCAGGGGAAAATTGATGAGAAGGACCTTCCTCCAGAGCCTACAAAGGGAGAAAGCCTTCTCCTGGAGCTGACAACCTGAATTTGGACTTGTAGCCTACCAGAATGTGAGAGAATAAATTTTTCTTTGTTAAAGTCATCCACTTGTGGTATTTCTATTATAGCAGCACTAGATGACCAAGACAATAACTATAATCAATGTTCCAAAGGGTTGATGAAGTAGGCAAGTCCTTTAAAAATTTATGAGGCGCTGTGAATTGAAGTGACTTTTTGTTTCAAACTGAAATTTTAAAAATATCCTGGGCTGCTTATCCAGTTGAAAAACTATCTTTTGAGATGGAATAGCAACAAATAAAAGAAAAAAAAATACTGAATTCTACTTTCCTCAGTTAACCTATAAATATTGGACCTCTTTCCATTTATAGTTTACAAAATCCTGAATATTTCCTATTTCAAGTAATTTTGAGAAAGCTTATTTTATGCTTAACACAGTTGGCTTATGCAATAGAAAAATTTTATTTCATAGTAAACATTCTTAATAAATTTAAATATTATAACTTCACATTAGTGATAATTAGCTAAACAGTTTACAAGGATCAACACAGTGATCCAAATTATCAATTTAATTTGGCTTTTATTTATTGGACCTACTTTCTGAACTCCAACACCATTCTTCTTACAAAGCCATCATCGTAAAAAATATGGCGGTCACAAATACTACTCTGAAAGTAATCATTCTGTAAGTACTGATTACTATAACTATTTAGCAAATGATCTGGAAAAGATCATCTACTAATGACAAATTGCAACACTAAAAATGTACTATGGAAAAGGTTTCTGAAAACCCTATGGAACACAGTTCTACTCTGATACGTATGGGGTTGCCAGGAGTCGAAATCAAATCGACGGCAGCTAAAAAAAAATAATAGAAAAAGTAAGGAAAGCGACAGAGGAAACTATTTACATGGATTACTTTGGTGCAGGAACAGGGAGATGCTATTTTATACACACTTTTGAGCTTGTAACAACCCGCACGTGGTTCTTTTGTAATTTAAAATATAGACTTAAGAAATTTGGAAGCTACTTTTTTTTTCTTTTTCTTTTTTTTAATTTTGTTGTTGTTGTAGAGGATACACACAGCAAAACATACACCAATGCAACCTTCTCCACATGTATAATTCAATGACATTGATTCATTCTTTGGGTTGTGCAACCATTTTCAACCTCCTTTTCTAAGTTGTTCCTCCCCCATTAACATAAACTCACTGCTCCCTAAGGTTCTTATCTAATCTTTTGAGTTGCTATTGTCACTTTGATCCCATATAGATCACTTTTAAAAGAGCATAATGTTCAAGCAGACATTTTTTTACTAGTTAAGCTAGACTATTGCTTGATTTTAAGAAGACTTTGTGAGATATTTTTGTTAAAGGTTTCAAAATTACCTCAGAGCAATAGTTTCAGGGGTTCATCCAGCCTCCATGTCTGAGATAGTCTGAAGTCCATGAAAATTTGACATTCTGTTCTGTATTTTCCCCCTTTTGATCAGGCTTCTTCTATAGAATCTTTGATCAAAATGTGCAGTAATGGTAGTCGGACACCATCTAATCTTCTGGTCTCATGGCAAAGGAGGCAGTTGTTCATGGAGGCAATTAGCTACACATTTCCCATCCTCCTCCTATTCCTGTCTCTCCTTCTTCTTCTGTTACTCCAGGTGAATAGAGACCAATTGTGCCTCGGATGGCCGCTTGCAAGCTTTTAAGATCCCAGGCACTACACAATGAAGTAGGAGATAGAACACAAACACTAAACACGTTATTAGGCCAATTAACTGGGATGTTCCATGAAAGTATGACCCTTAACCTCCAAACCAAGGAACCAAATCCCATGAGGTTTTTTATTGTACATAAGCAGTCTCAGTACTACTCTTTTTTTTTTTTGTCCTTGTTGTAAATATATCTATCATACAACTTTTGCCAATTCAACTTTTTACAGGTGGCCAACTTATTGACAGCAATTACAATAATCAGCTGTGCAACCCTACCCTTATTCAGCGCAATTTTTCCACGACTGTTAGCCCCTCTTCCCCCCCACCACTTGGTAACCACCAGTAAACTCTGGTCTCTATACATTTGCCTTTTCTTATCTTTTTATATAAGTGAGGTCATACAATATTTGTCCTTTTGTGATTGATTTATTTCACTTAGCATGATGTCATCAGCCTCCATCCATATCGTAGCATGTATCAAGACATTGTTTCTCCTACTGGCTGAGTAGTATTCCATTGTATGTACACACCACGTTTTGTTTATCTGTTCATCTGTTGATAGGCATTTAGATTGTTTCCACCTTTTGGCTATTGTGAATAACGCAGCAATGAACAATAGTGTAAAAGTCTCTGTTTGAGTCTCCACTTTCAAGTTTTGTCAGTATATACCTAACAGTGGAATTGCAGGGTCATATGGCAGTTGTATTTTTAGGTTTTTGAGGAACCTCCACACTGTTTTCCACAATGACTGAACCGTTTTGCATTACTACCGGCAATGAGAAAGGGTTTCTTTCAATTTCGCCTCATCCTTGCCAACATTTGTTAGTTTTTTTTTTTTTTTAATTTTAGCTATCCTAGTGTGAGTGAAATGATATCTCATTGTGGTTTTGATTTGCATCTCTCTGATAGCTCATGAAATTGAGCATATTTTCATGTGTTTGGTGGATACTGAATGTCCTCTTTGGTGAAATATCTATTCAGTTTCCTAGCCCATTTTATGGTTGGGTTATTTGTCGTTTTGTTGTTAAGTAGTCAAAGTAAAGAAAAGTTATTTTTTAAATTCCCTGACTAATTCTCTGTAGTCGCCCTTGATCCTTGACTCTTGGCTCTTAAATTTTTTAAACATTTAAAAAGGAAATTTAATGAAAACATTCTCAAGGTAGAAACCTTCCTTAAAATCCTTTAGGGAGTTCTAGACTAGAGACGTCCTATGTCTGTCAAGTTCACTGAGAAGGAGGAAGCAATCTCATCTTGTTAAATACAGTCCTAACAAATGGACTAAGATTTAGACTAGACAGAAAAGCAACTAAGCCAGTTGCCCTCCAGTCGATTACAACTCATGGTGACCCCATGTGGATCAGAGTAGAACTGTGTTCCATAGAGTTTTTAATGGCAGATTTTTTGGAACTAGCTGATTTTTCAGAAGTAGATTGGCAAAACTTTTTCCTGAGGTAACTCTGGGTGGAGCTGTCCTTGCAACCTTTCAGTTAGCAACTGAACACGTTAACCTTTGCACCAAGCAGGTACTCCAGAAAGGGCTCAAATTGTTCAGTCATCTGAGAATAAAAGACTGGCTGTTTAGGACACTGAGCTAACTCATCAATGGAGGATAGAGGAATGGCCTAAAATAGAGAAATACCTACCATGAAGATCTATGAGGAAGAAGTGTAGGGAGAAAATAGAAATTTTAGAAAACTGAAACCTTTGGTTTCTACTTCTGGTTACACCGTTCTGAGAACAAGCATATTCTCTTTGTTAACCAAAATAAATATAATAGAAGCCTCAGAAACAATCATTGTAGCAACATTAGAAGCAAGCATTTATTGCTATGGATTAAAGTGGGAATGTAATCCTGTTTGGAAATAGGGTTTTCTTTATTATGTTAATTAGATAAATCCAAGTAGGGTGGGTTCTAAATTTAATCATTTCTGAGTTATAAAAGGAGACCTGGTGGCACTGTGGTTAGGCATTTGGCTGCTAACCAAAAGGTCAGCAGTTTGAATCCACCAGCCACTCATTGGAAACCCTGTGAGGCAGTTCTACTCTGTCTTGTAGGGTCGCTATTAATTGGAATTGACTTGACGGCAATGGGTTTGGTTTTTTTGGTTTTGAGTTATAAAAAGAGCAGATCAGACACAGACACACACAGGGAAGACGGCTGCCACTTGAGGGTTCTCTACAAAAAATGCCAAGGAACCAAGGAATGCCCAGGGCTGCCTTTAAGGAAGGAATGCACAGGACTGAGAACATGATTTTGACATTTAGCCACCAGAACAGTGAGGAAATAAATTTATCTTCTTTAAAACCACCCACTTGTGGTATTTTTATAGCAGCACTAGGTAATTAAGACAATTCAATGTTCCTCTTGGTGCACTACCTGCTTACTTTTCCTAACATGCAGATAGGTAGATACAATAGGATAAGAGCTATGGCCAAGATCAAATACTCAGCAAAAGGCAATGCTAAAGCTTGAAACATGGATATATCCAGTATCTTATAATGTTCTTATAATGATAATATATATATTTACTTTTAAAGACTATTATAACTTAGTAGCATAGTATAAGTAAAATAATTCACTAGACTTTTCCTTAATAGGTGAAGAAAAGATTACTTAGATGGATTCTTAAAGCACATTACCAAAAGAATTAAGGCCTCTTCCTTAATTCTTACTATTGGGTTGTTTCTGTCTATGACAGAGACATGGAGTTCAATAATCACAACAGTTACAACCCCAAGACTGTTCATTTTAAGAAGTCTGCGCACAAATGGGTCGTATCCGTCACTTGGTAATTGGAAATGGATTTTAAAGAAGCTAGTACTTAAGTTACTGTACACAAATTATTGCTGACATTAAATCTAGTTTCTTATCCAGTTATAGGCAATGTTAAAAATGTCTAAGAAACAAATCTTTTCCATGTGTGAAAGTAAAAGTAAATCTCCACATTGCATGAACATTATTAAATATGAATTCCCAAATGTGTAAGAATTTTTTTTTTTTAAATATTAAATCTTCCTTCCTGGCAGCTAACACCTAAATTAAACACTATTTTCATATTTAGCAAGGCGCCACCATTATAAAGATGTTTGTTGGTTGGTTGGTTTTGTTTTTCTTTGCTTTATTTCACTTGGTTTTTAAAAACTTTCCTCTGGCTGTGACGTATTTGAAGTGCCTTTAGAAGTCTGGATTAAGTACGTATGGAAAATAAAACATTAAAAAAAGAATGGTATGAGTTGAATTATGTCCCCCCAAAAAGATATAATGAAGTCCTAACCCCTGTACCTGTGAATGTAACCTTGTTTGCAAATAGGGTTTTTCTTTTGTTATGGTAATGAGGTCATAAATATGGGTCCTAAAAATAATCCCTACTGAATAGTGTCTTATAAAAAGAGCAGAACGGACACAGAGATGCATACAGGAGGAACAGACTATGTGAAGATTCATCTACAAGCTAAGGAACACCAAAGAATGCCTGGGGCTATGAACTAGGAAGGACCCTGCCCTAGAACCTATGCCCTAATCTGGACTTCTAGCCTCCGTAACTGTTAAACAATACATTTCTGTTCTTCAAAGACACCCGCTCATGGTATTTTTGTTATGGCAGCACTAAAAAACCAAGACAGAAGATAATCTCAAGTTTATACTCATTAATTACAAACCACTGTTCTTTGTTGTTGTTGCTATTGTTAGGTGACCTCAAGTTGGTTCTGGCTGATAGTGACTCTATATACAGCAAAACGATCCTTTGCCATCCACACGATCACTAGTATGTTTGAGAGCATTGTTGCAGTTACCGTGTCGACTCATCTCAGTAAGGGTCTTCCTCTTTTTCATTGAACATCTACTTTACCAAGCATGATATCCTTCTCAAGGGATAGGGCCCCCCTGATAACATGTCCAAAGTAAGTGAGATGAAGTCTCACCATCCTCACTGTACTTTTTCCAAAACAGATTTGTTCGTTCTTCTGGCAGTCCATGGTATACTCAACGTTCTTCGTCAATTCTTCTTCAGTCTTCCGTTTTTATTGTCCAGCTTTCATATGTGTATGAGGAAATTAAATATACCATGGCTTGGGTTGGGCACAGCTCAATTATCAAAATGACATCTTTTCTTTTTATGATTTTAAAGAGGTCTTTTGGAGCAGATTTGCCCAATAAAATGCGTTGTTTAATTTCTTGACTGCTGCTTCCATGGGCCTTGATTGTTGATCCAAGTGAAATGAAATTCTTGACAACTTCAATATCTTCTGTTTACCATGATGTTGTTTACTGGTCCCGTTGTGAGGATTTTTGTTTTCTTTATGAGGTATAATCCATACTGAAGGCTGTAGTCTCTGATCTTCATCAGTAAGTGCTTCAAGTCTTCTTTACTTTCGTTTGGGCAAGCAAGGTTGTGTCATCTACATATCGCAGGTTATTAATGAGTCTTCCTCCAATTCTGATGCCATGTTCTTCTTCATATAGTCCAGCTTCTCGAATTAATTGCTCAACATACAAATATTCAAGCATGGTGAAAGGATATAACCTTGCTGTTCATCTTTTCTGATTTTAAACCACACAGTATCCTCTTGTTCTTTCCAAACTACGGCCTCTTGATCTACATAAAAGTTCCTCAGGAGCACACTTAAATGTTCTGGAATTCCCATTCTTAATGTTATCAATAATTTGTTATGATCCACACAGTTGAATGCTTTTCCATAGTCAATAAAACATAGGTCAATACCTTTCTGGTATTCCCTTTTTTCAGCCAAGATCCATCTGGTACCAGCAATGATATACCTTGTTGCACATCTTCTGAATCCAGCTTGAATTTCTGGTAGTTCCCTGTTAATGTATGGCTGCAATCATTTTTTAATTATTTTCAGCAAAATTTTGCTAACATGCAACATTAATGATACTGTTCAATAGGTTCCACATTCCATTGGATCACCTTTCTTTGAAATGGGCACGAGTATTATTCTCTGCCAGTAGGTTGGCCAGGTAGCACTCTTCAATATCTCTTGGCATAATTGAGTGAGAATTTCTAGGGTTGCATCTGTTTGTTGAAGCATCTCCATTGGTATTCTGTCAGTTCCTGGAGCCTTGTTTTTAGTCAATGCCTTCAGTGTAGCTTGGACTTCTTCCTTCAGTACCATCAGTTCTTGATCATATGCTACCTCCTGAAATGGCTGAACACTGACCAATTCTTTTTGTGCAGTGACTCTATGTATTCCTTCCATCTTCCTTTGATGTTTCCTGCATCGTTCAATATTTTGCCCATAGAATCCTTCAACATCGAAACTTGAAGTTTGAATTTTTTCTTTAGTTTTTTCAGTTGAGAAATTCCACGTGTGTTTTTCCCTTTTGGTTGTCTAACTCTAGGTCTTTGCTCATGTCATTATAATACTTTACTTTGTTTTCTCAAACTGCCCTTTGAAATCTTCTGTTCAGCTCTTTGACTTCATCATTTCTTCATTTTGCTTTAGCTTTTTAGCATTTTTTTGCTTTTTAGCAAAAGAGAGCAACTTTCAGAGTCTTTTCTGACATCCATTTTGGTATTTTCTTTCTTTCCTGTCTTTTTAATGACCTTTTGCTTTCATCGTGTGTGATGTCCTCGATGTCATCCCACAACTCTTTTGGCCTTTGGTCATTAGTGTTCAGTGCATCAGATCTATTCTTGAAATGATCTCTAAATTCAAGTAAGCTATACTCAAGTTTGTACTTTGGCTCTTGTGGACTTGTTTTAATTTTCTTCAGCTTCAACTTGAACTTGTTTATGTGCAGTTGGTGGTCTTTTCCACAGCTGGCCCCTGGCCTTGTTCTGACTGATAATATTGAGCTTCCCCACTACTGGTTTCCAGGGATGTAGTCAATTTGATTCCTGCATATCCCATCTGGCGAGGTCCAAGTGTATCATTGTCATTTATGTTGTTGAAAAAATGGTATTTCTAGTGAACAAGTCAATGGTCTTACAAAAGTCTATCATGTGATCTCTGGAGTCATTTCTATCACCAAGGTCATATTTTTTCTAACTACTGATCCTTCTTTGTTTCCTACTTTTGCATTCCAGTCACCAATATTTACCAGTGCATCTTGATTGCATGTTTGATCAATTTCAGATTGCATAAATTGGTAAAAGTCATCAAATTCTTCATTTTGGCATTAATTCTTGGTGCAAAAATTTGAATAACCATGGTAATAATTGGTCTTCCTTGTAGGTGTATGGATATTATTCTATCATTGACAGCATTATTTAGCTACTTAAATTAGCTAAATTTAACCATGATTATTGCATAAATAATCTATGGTTGAACTAGAAAGAGTAGAAAGGTAACTACTTAACAGGTATTTAATTACACATCTGATCCTAGAAACATTTGTAATATGAATACTAAAAATGGGAAAGATATTTCATATTCCCTGAATGTGTTTCAGGCTCCTCACAAATTGAGGCATTGTAGAGTGATTAAATACGTAGATACAATATCTGAACTTTGTGAGTTCAACTTCTCAACTCTTCCTTTTCCTATCCTTGGGCAAATTGCTTTAACTTTCTCTACCCTAGTTTTCTGTTGTAAAATGTTGACAATAGCTGTATCTACTTCATAGAGTTCTAGTACTTGGGTTCATGCAAGTAAAGTATTCAGACCAGTGCTTGGCAGATGGTAAATACTCTACCAGTGTATATTTACTTCTATGGATGGTGCATTTGATATACAGTTCCATTTCTTACACATAAAAAAAAAAAATTTGGATGTCACTTCTTTTTCTCCTATTCTTAATTCTATAGTAGTTTCAGATCCCCTTCAAAAATTAAAATATTAGCTATATTTTAAACATATATTTAATGAATAAAATAAACAGGGAAGAAAAATAAGTCACTCATCTGATAGCTTTTACTTGATAGAAATGCATGACCCAATCAATTTATTACAAATTCTTTCATTCAACAATCACTAAATATGTGCCTAGTAAAGCAATAGTCTGTGAGTATGCACAGACAAATACCATTTAGGCTTCATCCTTGAGAAAATTACAGTGGGGAGTTATACAGTAAAACCATGATTACTGTGTGATTAATGGTGTGATGGTGGTACTCAAAGTGTTGCTCTAAACACAGAAACTTCCTAAACTAGTTTTGTGGCCATGACCATGGAAGATGGAGGATAAAAAGGAATTAATTCCTGGGTTGAGTTCTGAAGTACAGTAACCAGGTATTGATTGAATAAGGCAAAATATACAGAGACCATGTAAGCAGACCAGAAGACGAGAAAGAGATATGACAAACTTAACATGGCCAGAGTATGAGGTGATTGGAGAGAGATGAGGCTAAAAATGTAAGGCAGCTTAATCACAAAGCACCTAGTATTTGATACTAAGAGCTAACACTTTATTGGAAGGTTATTGGGAGATATTGGAGGTTTTAAATAAGGAGAGTGACAAGATGAGTGTTTTGTTTTAGAAGATAACTTTGGGCAGTGGAAGAATAGATGGGAGAGAGCATGTAGGAAGGTGGAAATGCCATTTGCAGGATGATGCATAAATAACAATCAGATATGTATATATTTTTATTATTATTAAAAAGACTGTCTTAAAGATTCCAAGTAGGTGAGATTAACAGGAGTTGGTGAATGATTTTATGTTTGATGGAGAAGATAAGGAAGGAGAAGACATCAAGAATGAGTTTATGTTCTTTCAATAATTAATTGGATGTTAAATTTGAAGCTTTTCTTTTCATTCACTTTATTATTTCTAATTGTTGCTAATTCCCAATTATAATTACCTTCTAGAAATTTTAATCCCAATATTCCTCTTCTTCTGAATAGCACTCTTCTGAAATCTATTTTAATTCATTTATTTTTCTTGGTGAATGTTTTTATAAAAAAACAATAACAACAGCAACAAAAAAAAAAACCGTTGCCATCGAGTAGATTCCGACTTGTAGAGACCCTATAGGACAGAGTAGAACTGCCTCATGGGGTTTCCAAGAAGTAGCTGGTGGATTCGAACTGCTGACCTTTTGGTTAGCAGTGGTAGCTCTTAACCACTGCGCCACCAGGGCTCCGTTTTTATAAATAGTCCTCAATTAAATCTGAGGTTAAACTTAAAACTAGCAACGAGTGCCGGCTCATTTATACAGGGTTCTGCAGTTCCAAAATTATTTTCACATATATAAAATAAGAAAAATCTTCCTTTGTTATTAGGATATGATCCAGTTAAATTTTACAAATAGGGGTTAGTATGACAAAAGTATAATATCCCAGTCTGTCAAAAGCACGTTTCTCATTTCCAAACTGAACTGTGAACTTGATAACACGGACCATATTATACCTTGACAAGAATAAGGGGAAAGAAATGAAAAGGATGACTCACTTTTTGCTAAGAATTTTTTTCTCTAAATGAAAATTAAAATAACACTTGTAGCATGTCATTTGCTTGTTCTTATTACCTATCTCTTTAATAATTACTAAAAGAGAATTTACGTCCTCTATCAGGCAAAATATAGTTTAGCGCTGTAATGATAACACCTCCTCAGCATCATTAGGCTACTTCATAGAGAAAATGATTAATGCCTATGCAGAACTACAGGGGGTCTATTCAAAAGAGTAGGAACAAAATTCTGCTCACTAGTACAGTGAATAGTACCAATGGGCTATTAGTTTAGGAATAGTGAATGAATACTTAGCTATATGATTTTACTAGATCTAGAAAATATGTGGTTACTCACTGACAAGTTCAAAATGCTATTAGGCTAGCTAGCAATGTAACCTAAGTCACTTTATAAGAATATATATTTGTCAAATAGCATCATTCATTCAAAAAGTTATTGTGAATGAAAGGAAAAAAATAAGTTTTAAAATTTAAGTAATGTGAACAAGTGCTGTCACAATTTAATCATATGATTCCAGTAGACTAGAGAATTTATGATTTTATTCTAAAAGCCAAAATCAAGCCACAAATTCTAGGTATGAGACATCCTACACCTTTTATGGTAATTTAATATTATATTAAACCAGGAGACATAAAAGATGGTTTAAAAAAAGGTTAAGTATGAAGTTTTAACTTATTTATAAAGGCATATCAAGAATTGACTTGAAACTTCTTTAAAGCTCTAAATAATTTAGATGAGAACTTTTCATATCGTGAGTTTAGTATGGAAAAAGACTGTAGTTTTAGAACTCTAAGGAAAATGAACCCCATAGGTTTAATCCTGATAAATCAGTGTATTTCTGCAGCATACAGTTCTAAATAGAAGAAGACAACCTTTAAGCCTCAGAAATTATTACCCAAGTATTAAAATAAATAACTATTGTCTACTTGGATAGTCAAAGTCATTAAAAATCATATACACAATGACAAATAATAATTTATTGTCAGTAAAGATTGTTTTACTGCACAAAAACATCTGACATATTATTTAATATTCATCACAGAAAGCATTATGGAATGAGTATTTTAATTGTTATCTTACATGGAGTAAATTTAGAGAAGTTGACAACCTACCAATGCTATACAGCTCAGTGTGAAGACAAAGAAAACATAAAACCAGGGTAATTTCTAGCAAACCACTTTTACTTCATATTTCCGTATATTTTAGACCAATAAAGAATGAAAATATTTTAAGGCCAAGTTTTACTTGCAGAAGTGAGGGGTTGCTAGCTGAGGAGGCAGAGAGTGCAGGAGAAAAAGAAAATGTAAAAGTTCCATTAATGAAAAATAGTTTAAAAAATGCTAGAATTAGATATGGAAATATTCAATTTTATGGGCTTTCTTTCTGAAATAAAAGACATTCAATTCATTAATTTTAAGCTCATTTTAATAATTATAATATTTAATAACAAATTTTTAAATTTATTAAATAAATTATCTTCTCCTTAATAAGAATCCAAAACTATTTTACAGGAATTGATCAGCTAATGGAGCCCTGGTTGCACAGTGGTTAAGCTCTTGGGTGCTAACCAAAAGGTCAGTGGTTCAAACTCACAAGCTGTTCTGCAGGAGAAAGATGTGGCAGTCTGCTTCTGTAAAGATTACAGCCTTGGAAACCCTATGGGGCAGTTCTCTGTCCTATAGGGTTGCTCTGAGTTGGAATCCACTTGATGGCAACGGATTTGGCTTTTTGGTTTTGATCAAGTCAATTAAACACTCGCAGTGGTTAACAGTTCTGCCGCTAACCAAATGTCAGCAGTTCAAATCCACAAGCCACTCTTTGGAAATTCTATGGGGTAGTTCTACTCTGTCCTATAGGGTTGCTATGAGTTTAAGTTGACTCAATGGCAACAAGTTTAGTCTCCATCTGTGAAAATAAAAAATAATTCTAATATGCGATTTAAAAGTTCTAATTAGGATTAAATTAAGGTATGTAATAGTGCTTTGTAAACTATAAAATATAAAATAAAATTTTCTTTACGGTTGAAAAATCATATTATTGGGAAATCTATTTCTTCTTAAGTTTGACAGGCTTAGAGATCTGATGGAACTATGAGAAGACAGATTCAAGTAATAACTTTGTTCTGTAATAGTTGTTCATTATGCCATACAGGAAATCAAGACATTCAGAAAAACTGGTTGGTGTCTGGCTACCATTTCGGAACGTTTTGATCAAAGATTCAGTAGAAGAATCCTGATTAAAAGAGGGAAAACACAGAACAGAATTTCAAATTCTCATGGAATCCAAACGTCGTGGAGCCATGGAGGCTGGATGAACCCCCAAAATTATTGCCCTGAGATAATCTTTAATCTTTAAATCTTAAATGAAAAATATTCCCTGAAGTCTTCTTAAACCTAAACAATAGTTTAGTTTAACTAGTAAAGAATGTCTGCCTTGAGCATTGTGCTCTCTTAAGAACTATCTATATGGGATCAAACCGAAAATAGCAACTTAAAAGATTAGATAGGAGACTTAGGGGCAGTGATTTACATTAATGAGAGAGAAACAATTTGGAAAATGAGGGTGAGAATGGTTGCACAACTTGAATGCAATCAATGTCACTGAATTGTACATGGAGAAATTCTTCAACTGGTGAATGTTCTGCTGTGTATATTTTCAACAATAACAAAAAAAAAATAAAATAAATTTTAGAAAAGTAGTCTTGATCTGTTATATGCCTTATTGTTCAACAGAAACAATCATAAATCAAATTATGAAATAAATTTGCTTACTGTATTTACTTTGGAGCCCTAGTGGCAAAGTGGTTAAACAGCTTGGCTGCTAAGCAAAAGGTTGGCAGTTCAAATCCATCAGCTACTCTTTGGAAACCCTATGGGGCAGTTCTACTCTGTCCTATACAGTTACTCTGAGTCAAAATCCACTCAACGGCAACGGGTTTGGTTTTGTTTTTTTGGATAATTACTTTGAAGACATTAAAATTTTACTTATTAATGTTTCAAAAATATTTTAACAGAAAAGTCAGTAATTAAATCCAATCATATGACTGTTCATAGTAGCTCAATTTATGTTGTAGTTATGTTCTAGATATTTCAAAATGTTATGGTTTCAAAAAACGATTAATTGCTTTGTTATAAATTACAAAATGTAGTTTTCATGGTCAAAAATAGTCACAAATCGGTAGTCAGGTGCTTGTAATATTTCCATCCAATAACTTAGACAATCTTTTGTAACACCTGATTGGCCCTTTATTTGCATAGTCACTTTATTATTCTAATATAGCTATTTTTTATGCACAATTAAGCCATACACTTGTTCAAACACTGATTAAATTTTGTAAAAAGTCAAGCAGCTAGAAACTAACCAAGTTGGCTCATGAATCAAGGTAATTATTGTTTCAGTAAACAACTTATTAAAAGCTGAATAGTTTTGCTTCCTTTGGTTCCTATAAAGTCCTGGCTTTTAATGTATTCATACGGAAGGCATGTTTTACTATATAATAAAAAAAGAAATTGTTAAAGGTTTAGGAGCATCCTTAACCAACATGGTAGCCATACTGAGCGCAGTAAAGGGTTTAACTAATATTTATAGGGGCCTGACACATGTACATGTTGTTGTTGTTGTTAGTTGCTGTTAAGTTGATTCCGACTCATGGTCACCCCAAGCATGCAGAGTAGAACTGCTCCATAGGGTTTTCAAGGTTATGACATTTTAGAAGCAGTTCGCCATGCCTCTCTTCCAAGGTGCCTCTGGGTGGGTTCAAACAACCGACATTTGGCTAGCTGTAGAGCGCTTACATACATTAACTTATTTTTATGATCAAAATAGAAATTATTAGATTTTCACAAAGATCTTAGAAATAGGTAAACTAGAACTGAGAAATTAAGTAACCTTTCTAAGTTTACTGAGCTAATAAGTGATGAAGCTTGGATCCAAACTCAAGTCTATCTGAATCATTGGTTCACATTTTTTCTAGTATCCTACTTACTTCAAAGACCACAATGAAATCATAATCCTGGTTGTCACAGACTAAATTACCAGGTACCCATTTTTTGCATCTAATATTAACTACATGCATTAGTTGAATATAATCGTCTTTTTGAAGGTAGAGGTAGTTTTCATTCAATAAAATACAACTTATAAAAGGAAAAACGTGTATGAAAAGGTAATGACTAGAATTACTGAGGTGTAAAGAAGTGTATACAAAATACTATGAAAATAAAATTTTCTGATCCATTAAATCAGACATCAAAAATGTATTTTTATATATTCACTAGATACATGGGCAAGCAAAATATCAAAGATCAAACAAATAGTCTGGCATACATCAGGACAATAGCACATACAATTTCTAGCTATCTTCACTACTGAGGAAATTTCTGTAACAAAAATAAAATACTTTTGAAACATAAAATTTAAATACTTTCTTCATGAGTTTTTGCCATTAAATGAGGAGAAAATGAGATTATTAAGACAGCAATTGTTTTAGATTAAGTATTATATAATACACAGGTAAATATTGTCTAATACAGACCTTCCCAAAATGGCATTTCTCAAAAGTGTAACCAATACTAATATTTGGTTAAATTAAAAAAAAAAATTATATGCTCATATAGCTTAGAAAACATACAGGGTAAATGCATTTAAATAGGTCTATCTGTCTCTGCATCATTAGCTTCAGATACAAAATCCTGGGCAGGACGCATCTGATTATCTGGGCCCAAGTTATAAGCAACTGCTCTACCTTTCAGAGAGTGTCAAGAAATCAGATATTCGAAATGTTTTCTCTCAGAAGACTCGCATATTGGGTAATTTTTATGCAACTAAAGAGTAGTTCACATGCTGGACGCACATAAAATTATCAATTATCTACTGCTACACAAGAAAACATGGTTTAATTTATTTAAATGATAAATTAGAAATTATACAAGAGTAATGGAACAGAATTGAGAACCCAGACATAAATCCATTCATCTATGAGCAACTGAGATTTGAAAAGGGCCAAAGTCCATTAAAAGGGGAAAAGACAGTCTCCTTAAATGGTGCTGGCATAACTAGATGTCCATCTGTAAAAAAAAAAAAAAAGAAACAAGATCCACATCTCACATCATGCACAAAAACTAACTCCAGATGCATCAAAGACCTAAACATAAAACCTAAAATGATAAAGATCAAGGAAAAAAAAATAGGGACAATGCTAGGGGCCCTAATATACTGCTAAATAGGATATAAACCATAATTAATGCACAAACAACACAAGAGAAACTAGATAACTGGGAAATCCTAAAAATTAAAATCTTATGCTCATCAAAAGACTTCATCAAAGGAGTAAAAAGAAAACTTACAGCCTGGGGGAAAAAATGGCTATAACATATCCTACAAGGGTCTAATCTCCAAAATCTTTAAGAAACTGCTGCACCTCTACAACAATAAACAACAAATCATCCAGTTAAAACATGGGCAAAGGACATGAACAGACATTTCACCAAAGAAGACCTTCAGGTGGCTAAGAGACACAGGAGGAAATGTTTGCAATCCTTAGCCATTAGAGAAATGCAAATCAAAACTACATTGAGATACCATCTCACCCAGGCAATACTGGCACTAATCCAAAATACACAAAATAATAAATGTTGGAGAGGTTGTGGGGAGATTGGAACTCTTACACACTCCTGGTGGGAGTGTAAAATGGTGCAACCACTTTGGAAAACAATATGGTGCTTCCTTAAAAAGCTAGAAATACAAACACCATAAGATATAGCAATCCCACTCCTAGCAATTCCACTCTTAGAAATAAAAGTCATCACACAAATAGACATATGCACACCTATGTTCATTGCAGCACTATTCACAATTGCAAAAAGATGGAAACAACTTAAATGCCTGTTAACAGAAAAATGGATAAACAAATTATAGTACATACATACAGTGGAATACTATTCAATGATAAAGAACAATGATGAATCTGAAAAACGTCTCACAACGTGGATGAATCTGGAGGGCATTATGCTGAGTGAAATGAATCAGTCACAAAAGGATGAATATTGTATGAGACCACTATTATAAGAACTCAAGAAAAGGTTTATACACAGAAAAAAGCATTCTTTGATGGTTATGAGGGTAGGGAGGGAGGGGTAGAGGAAATCACTAACTAGACAGTAGACAAGTGTTAACTTCCGTGAAGGGAAGGACAACACACAATATAGGGGAAGTCAGCACAACTGGACCAAAGCAAAAGCCTAGAAGTTTCCTAGACTCTTCCAAACACTTTGAGGGACTGAGTAGCTGGGGTTAGGGACTAGGGAGCATAGTCTGGGGAGACATCTAGGCCAGTTGGCATAACATAGTTCATAAAGAAAATGTTCTACATCCCACTTTGGTGTGTAGCATCTGGGGTCTTAAAAGCTTGTGAGTGACCATCTAAGATACATCTATTGGTTCCATCCCATCGAGAGCAAAGGAAAATGAAGAAACCAAAGACACAAGGACCACATGAACCAGAGACTCTACCAGCCTGAGACCAGAAGAACTAGATGATGCCTGGCTACCACCAATGACTGCTATGACAGGGATCACAATAGAGAGTCCCAGACAGAGCAAGAGAAAAATGTAGAATTCAAATTCTTGAAAAAAGACCAGACTAATCAGTCTGACAGACATTGGAGGAGCCGCCGCAACTATTGTCCCGGACACTCTGTTAACCCAGAACAGAAACCATCCCCAAAGCCCACTTTTCAGAGAAAGATTAGACAGGCTTATAAAACAAAAATAACACACATGAGGAACGTGCTTTTAGTTCAATCAAATACAAGAGACCAATGGCAACTCCTGTCCAAAAGCAAGATGAAAAAGCAGGAAGGGACAGCAACTGGATGAATGGGCATAGGGAACCCTAGGTGAAAAGAGGGAGTGTGCTGTCACATTATGGGTATTGCAACCAATGTCACAAAAAATATATACATACAATTTTTTTTTTTGTTTACTCTAGATGTAGGTTTACAGAACAAATAGCTTCTCATTAAACAGTACACATCTTGTTTTACGAAAATGGTTAACAACCCCATGACATGTCAACACTGTTACCAGCTTTCCCATCCCCCACTGCCTTCTAGTCCTTGTCCCTGGACTGTTGTGCCCCATTAGTCTTGTTTAGTTTTATGGGGCTGTTTAATCTTTGACTGAAGGGTGAACCTTGGGAGTGACTTCATTACTGAGCTAAAAGGGTGTCTGGGGGGGCCATACTTTTTGGGTTTCTCTAGTCTCTATCAGGCCAGTAAGTCTGGTCTTTTTTTGTGAGTTGGAATTTTGTTCTACGTTTTTCTCCAGCTCTGTTTGGGACCCTCTGTTGTGATCCCTGTCAGAGCAATCAGTGGTGGTAGCCGGCACCATCTAGTTGTACTGGACTCAGTCTGGTGGAGGCTGTGGTAGCTGTGGTCCATTAGTCCTTTGGACTAATCTTTTTTTTTTTTAATTTTTTATTGTACTTTAGATGCAGGTTTACAGGACAAATAGATTCTCTATAAACAGTCAGTACACATATTGTTTTATGACATTGGTTAACAACCCCACGACATGTCAACAATCTGCCTTCTCGACCTTGAGGACCTTTTTTTTTTGGTGAAAATATACATAGCCAAAGTTAAACCATTTTGAAAGTTTCTACATGTTTCAGTGACATCGATTACATTCTTCCAGTTGGGCTGCTATTCTCACTATCCTTTTCCAAATTATTCCATCACCATTATCTTCAACTTACTGTCCCCTAGGCTTCCCATCAAACCTTTTGAGTCCTGTTGTCAATCTGATCTCACATAGATAATTCTTTTTTTTTTTTGTACCTTAGATGAAGGTTTACAGAACAAATAGTTTCTTATTAAACAGTTAGTACACATATTGCCCGATGACAAGGGTTAACAAACCCATGACTTGTCAACACTGTCCCTTCTCAAACTTGGGTTGCCTATCACCAGCTTTCCTGTCCCCTCCTGCCTTCTAGTCCTTATCCCTGGAC
>NW_004444031.1:1116354-1125240 GCF_000243295.1 Trichechus manatus latirostris
TGGCAATTTTTTTCTTTCAAGGTTTTATATATGTCATCCCATTGCCTTCTTGCCTGCATGGTTTCTGCCAAATAATCCGAGCTTAGTCTTATTGTTTGTCCTCTGTATGTGACTTTTTGTTTTTCTTGAGCAGCTTTCAGAATTCTTTGTTTGCCTTTGGTTTTAGCGAGTGTGATTATGATATGCCTTGGTGATTTTCTTTTGGGTTCTATTCTATATGGGGTTTGTTGAGCTTCTTGGATGGTCAACTTTTCCTCTTTCGTGATATTGGGTAAGTTTTCTGTCAGCTATTCTTCAATGATCCTCTCTGTGTTTTCTGTTTCCTCCCCCTGTTCTGGAACTCTGATCACTCACATCTTTTTGCTTTTGATTGTATCCCACATACTTCTCAGGGTTTCTTCATTTTCTTTGTTCTTTTTTTGATTTTTCCTCAGAGAGGTATCCAAGTATTTGTCGTTAACTTCGCTGATCCTATCTTCCATTGTTTCAAACCTGCTCCTCAGCCCTTCTATGACACTGTCCATTTCTGTAATCTTGTTTATCTTTTGGATTTCTAATTGTTGTTTTTGTATGATTTCTAGTTGTGAATTTATTTTAGCATTTTGTTCCTGTATTATTTTCTTGAATTCTTTCATTTTTTGCCTGTATTTGCCATGAATTGTCTGCCTTTTCCATGAATTTGTCTCTTATTTCCTCATTTTTGTCTGCTTTTTGCTTCAACTCTTTGATAATTCTGAATATTAGAGAGTTGAATTCCCTATCCGTTAGGTCTAGTGCCTCTTCTTCTACTGGAAGGTCATCTGGTGTTTTATTTTGGATGCCTACTGGAACCATTCTATCCTGTGTTTGTAAATGTTTTGATATTGTCTGCTGTCTTCAGGGCATTCAGTGGTTATTTTCCTCTTTTATTGATTGTAGATTTGTTTGTTTCATCCTGCTTTTTTGTTTTATTTGGTTATGTCTGAGCAGCAGCCTGTGGGTTCTTTGTTGTTTGCTCACCTGTGGGCACGATACTTTCACCTCTTTCTCCAATAGGCAGGGTCAGTCACTTAGGTATCGTACAGCAGGGCAGGTCCAGCTGAAGGGGAGTTGCTTGGATGGGTTGTTTGTGGCACATACCAGTGCTGACAGTGCTGATCAGGAATCAGTGCAGGGCAGGTTCCAGTAGGCCGTGCCTGTGCTGCTTGGGAGTGTGATGTTCAGCCCACTGTGCAGGTAGGCGGTAAGGAGGGGGTATATTGTGATGTGTGGAGCTAAGATGGGTATGGGAAAGATGAGAGAGATGAGAGAGGAACAGGACCCAAAAACATACACACAAACAAAAAAGAGTGCTAGGGGAGCCCGCTGTTGGAGTGGAGAGATGAGAGACTGAGAAATGGGGCAAAATAAAAATGAAAAAGAAAAGAAAAAGGGTAAAAGAAAAAAAAGAATAAATTGAGAAACTGGAAATGAGGCAAGACAAAAAGGGAATAAGAGAGAGAAGAAAACAAAACAAAGAAACAAATGAACCAAAAACAAAACCAAAAAAGAGAAGGAAAAAAAAACAAGAAAAAAGAAATGCCCCTAGGGATGTCCCTGTGCATCTGTGCAGAGTAAGGGAGTAGCTTCCAAGCCTCGTGGTACTGTCTGGCTAGAAGGGGCTCCCAACACAAAAAAAGAAAAAGAAAACAGACAAGCAAATCAAAACAGAGCAAATCAGAGCAAACAAACAAAAAAGCCCCGGGGGTTACACCAGCAAGGCGGCACGGGGTGGGAAGCAATTTCACAGTCGAGTAGTGTTTCAAAGCCTTTCAGGAGGAAGCAAAGTTGGCACACGGAGCCAGGTATTTCAGAGAAAGGAGGGGGAGGTGTTGAGAGATAAGGAAGAAATCTAAAGAAGCAGACAAAAGCAACACCAGCAGCCAAAAAAAGGCACTCAGGGAGCCGGCCAGTGTGGGCGGGTGGAATCCAAGTGACACTGGGGTAAAGCTGGTGCTTCCTGGCCAGGAAACTGTGGCTGCAGGAAGCAGAGGAGGCTAAGTGGGGGTGAAGAAGGGTGGGAAGTGGGAAAGCCTATATCACTGGTTACCAGTCATTCTGTCTCCTGCTGGAAGCTCCGTGAAGCTGCTTTCTCATATCCCCTGTTTGCTGATCTCTGATAGGAGTCCAAGATGGCAGATCTGTGCTGCAGTAGCTGATAGGGGACCTCTGCATGTATCTCTCCTCACTCTCTGTTCTCAGTCAGTTTCTTATTCCATTCGGTGCTTGACTGATTTCTTTATCTCCTCATTTGATGCTTAGGGTTTCAGGATTGATGTGTGCCTCTGTTTGATTTAGTTTTTCTGATCTTTGCTGTGGAGGGACGGCGTGGTGCTTCTGACTATAGCACCATGTTGCCTGGAAGTCCTATTCTGATAGTGTGTTTTAACTATCTGGTAAATTGGACTGCAGATGTTTATATTTTCTTCTTGATTCTTGTCTGTATCTTTCAAAACTTCTATATTTAAAATAAAATTTCAGAGATGAAAAAAGCAATAATGAACATATAATTAAAAATAAATTAGACTAATAAATCTAAAGCATTCAAGAATGCCTGAATATGAGCTATAAGTATCAATATGAAGTAGCTAACTAATTTTTGGTGACTTAATTCAAGTCTTATGAGTTCAAGAGTTCCAGATTAATACAATAATGTTATAGTAACACAAAAGTGATACAAGCTGGAAGCACACATACTATATTGCAGGTCTTTTACTTAACGCAACTCTAAAAATTTAAACATTTCATTTCACATACAATAGGAAATTACTATTCTAAAATTTGCACATATTTAAAAGTGCAATTTTAATTCAGGGCAGGAACATATGAGGTAAAGTACAATTCTCTTAAGGCCATTATTTATAAATACAGTGTCTGGTAAAATTGCTCAATGAATGCTTACTCAATGAAAGCAAACAATTTAGGAAACATTCTTTTTGCTAATTATAACAACTGTTTAATAATTTAGGGCTTGATTTTTATAATTAAACTTTCATATCTTCTTGTTTACATATTATGCTATTTTTGTGATCACTTAATATCATTCTTAATCCATCTATCAGCATGTTACCTTGGGCTAATTTATGCCAGATTTACCAAATTTACCTCATAGAGAGCATAAAATCATTTGCTGTTATTAATATTAACTCTATTCCAGTTTTGTTTACTAGTTTTAAAGCTATAATATGCACTGCAAACAAAACAAAATCAAAAGGTAAAATAAAAAATACACAACCTGAGGCATGAAATGTATGTTACATTAACTTAATGCTCTATTATCTATTTAACCGACTCAGTTTTAATACTCTTAAAGCAGAGAGCACTTTTTAGAAAATGTCTAAGGTATAAGACACTAGCTGAAATAAGGTTTAGTATTTTAAATGGTAAGAAAAAATTGCTGCAAATGGCATAAATAAAGTCTGGGGACTAGTGGACCAATTAGCAAATTATTTAGGAATACTCAGTTTGGACTTCATTGAATTCAAAGGATCTGGGATTTGATGCAATTTCCAAATTATCACATTTACTTTCAGAAAAGAAAGGACATTTTCAGATTGGAAATTAGGGGAGGCTCCAAGACAAAAGTCAAGTCTAAAACAGAAAATTTTCCATAGATAATTGGCTCTTCTCTCAATTCTTCACTATCACCATGTCTACAAATTTAAAATTAAAATGTAATTGTAGTCCACAGAAAGAAAATATATGCTATAATGGATTGTCTACTAATTCTCTAGAAATACAACTTTTCAGTCTGTTTTGAGCAGAGCTTCTAACTGGTTCATTCTGGGTCGAACCCCTGCTGATAATTTGCATTTCTAACAAGTTCCCAGGTGATGCTAATGGAATGCTAATGCTGCTGGATTGGGATCAATTCAGAGAACCACCAGCAGAGCAATGGTTCTCAAAATTGGTTATACATAAAAATCACCTAGGGATCTTGTTAAAATATAGGTTCTGATTCAGTATATCTGGGGTAGAACCATTAGCATCACATGGGAACTTGTTAGCAATGTAAATTCTCAGCAGAGGTTTGAACCGGAGTGAACCTGTTTGAAGGCCTGATTTTGAGACTGTTTCCTAAACAGTACTGACAATTCACAGTGAAACAGTGAGACAACCATAAAATTCATAGAAGGGAAGCAACCATGATATAAATCATTTTAGAAAAACCTAAGACCAATGATGACAGATTCTGCCCAACATTTTTAAAAAATAGAAGCTGATGATAACAGATTGGGACAGTATGCTAATGGAGTGAAGAGTAAAACAAATACTGTATTTTTAAGCAAATAATGCACGCCATCTATGTTTGTTTGCCAACCACGCCTTCCTCTGTGAGGTATTTTCATGAGCTGCTATGACAATTTTTTTTACATGTTGCTGTAAAAAGGAAAAAAATTAGCATAGTGTGCTTAGGAAAATACCTTGAGGAGGGAGGGTGCGGTTAATAAACAAACGTAGAAGGTACACGTTATTTGCTTATAAATACAGCAATAGGGGATTTCAAGAGCCAAGGTTTTTTACTCCCCATTTTTAAATGTGGATAGGATAGTAGGTCCATCTGCAAAATAAGAAAAGCATATGAATTTAAAAAGAACTAGTTTTGACCAATTTTCTATACTTAAAAAAGCACCAGGGTATATTTGTTTATCAAAACACTTCCAGAAAAACAGGAGACTATTACTAGTAATTTAATGTTCTTATTTAACTATTTTCCCGCCACTAGATGATTTTCTATAATCTCTGGATTTTTGATTCCTCCTAAAACTCAACTTGCAATCAGTTAATAGGTTATTTATTTTCTTTCTTAGAAGTTTACAAAAATCTGTGATACCAGAATACCTGAGCATCTAAAATGGATAGGTATTAATTTTGTCTTTGTTGTTTGGTCTCTACAGGTATTGATCTATTCAAATTTTAACCATCTATCATAAAAGAGTTGTTTCACTCAAATCATTAAAAGAAACATTATAGTAGATTTTATAATTTACCTAAAGTGTACTTTAATTCTTTGAGGAGGATCGTGATTTATTATGGACCACATCACCAACATTGTACTATATCTTCAGAAATACAGAATTGTGAATCTGAGAATTTCCATGTGTATTTACAAAAATATTTTAGAAAGTGTTCTAAGAGGTTAATGGTGTTTTCTCACTTTTCCATATTCTTTTATGAACAGATTATGTTGATGTTAAATTTTATACTAGCTGCAAACATGAGATGTTCTGGATACTCAAAAGATGAAGTATCTAATTCTGTAGATGGTTGTCAAAATGTACAAGAGAAGGAGTCAACAAGTGGAGTTTTGAACTATGTCTTGTGAAATAAGGAGGAATTCTCCTGGGGAATATTCATTCTTTCTACAGATATTATTAAATACATGACATATATTGGGCCTTTTGTATTATGCTTACAGCATAAAACCCTAAAAGTAGAGAACAACCCCTGCCCTTTTGTAGCTTACAGTCTATAGAAAAGAAATGCATTCCTGGCAGATGGAATAGCATATTTAAAGGCCCAAGGTATAAAAGAACTTGGGGTATTCAGAGAATTGTAAATAATTTGTAATAGCTGAAATTACAGTATATATGGGTGTAAGGAGCAGGAGAAAGAACTAGATATAATCAGGACTGGACAATGTAATAATTCCACTCATGTTGTGAAATAATCTTTTAAAATTCTAAATTAATGTGTATTTCTGAGTAACTAAAAGTAGATATTCACCATAAGCGATTTTGCTATATGGCATCTTTTGTATATTATCTTGCATTAATGTTTATATTTTCCCATGGATATGAGATATTCAGAAAATATTTCATAAAACATCATTTTGTGATGTATGTACAGATTTTCCCAAATTGCTTCTCAAGTCATTGATAAGATCAACCAGTGAAAAAACAAGATTTTACCAAATTTAGATTGATAGCAAAAATCTTCTCTGGGTTTTATAGACTTGAATATCTCCTAAGTTTATTCTTTAGTTTTCCCTAGTAATTTTCTATGTTGACAATAATTGATAGCATTTATCGAGTTTTTCTATGTGCAACGCACTGAGTGTGTCAGTTTAAATATATTTACATGAATAACTACAACACTAACGCAGTGGTAGGTATTATAAACCCAATTTTAAAGATGAGAAAACCGTGCCCAAAGAGATTAAGTAACTTTATAACTTT
Organism: Trichechus manatus latirostris; assembly: GCF_000243295.1. NCBI lineage: Eukaryota > Metazoa > Chordata > Mammalia > Sirenia > Trichechidae > Trichechus > Trichechus manatus. The sequence goes on from NW_004444031.1 coordinate 1,122,552, forward strand.
CAAAATTTTACAAAAAATAATTACCAGAAGTAAAAGTCAAATCCTTGTGTGTCAGGCTCAAATTTACACACACACACAAACACACACAAACACATTTCTGTCCTCACGGTTGTTTTATGCCACCACACTGCCTTTCACTGTTAGAGTACCCCTTTTTCTTGAAATTTAGAGGATTTAGAATACCAATTTTTCTTAAAATTTCTGTAGCAATTATAAAGTTTAGGTTTTACCAAACTATTGATGAGGATATAAATTAGTATCATAAAGAAAGGCAATAATTCTATTTCTCCCTGAATCTCTCTAGTTCATGTTTCTGAGTTATATTTGTAGAGGAAGTATATGATGCCTTTGTGTTGATCCTTAGAGTTTCTAGTTAACTGGGTAATTCATTTGGAATTACTCAGTACTTTGAATCTGAACTCAAAACAAAAACACTTGCCTATTTTGCAGATTGACCAATTATGCACCAGTTTTTCTCTCACATATGAAAACAACTTGTAATTTAATGATCAAAGCATCCTTTTTTTGGCCATTTTTAAAAATCACTTTTAGTTGTTTGGGATTTTAGTTTCATTCTAACTATATTCTCTAATTCTGTAATATGAAGTGAAGTGCAATGCTTAAAATAGTTTTAAGATATTCTTTAACGTGTTAACTCCTGTCCTGTACACCTCACTCAAATCCACTTAAATCACTGTGCACTTCAAGGCATCCTGTACCAGGCTTTAAGAATGACAAATCTATTCTCTCGCAGTGTAGCAGGCTCACAGTCTAGGAGGCTAGAAGTCTGAATTCAGGGTGCCAGCTCCAGGGGAAAGCTTTCTCTGTCTGTCGGTTCTGGGGGAAGGTCCTTGTCATCAATCTTCCCCTGGTCTAAGAGCTTCTCAGCACAAGAACTTTGGGTCCAAAGGATGTGCTCTGCAACCTGTGTTGCTTTCTTGGTGGTATGAGGTTCCCATGTCTCTCTGCTCACTTCTCTCTTCTGTATCTCAAAAGAGGGTGACATAAAACACAACCTAATCTTGTAGACTGAGTCCTGCCTCATTAACATGACTGCCCCTAATCCCACCTCATTAACATCATAGAGGTAGGATTTAAAACACATGGGAAAATCACATCAGATGACAAAATGTCAGACAATCACACAATACTTAGAAACATGGCCCAGCCAAGTTGACACATATTTTTTGGGGACACAATTCAATCCATAATGTTGTCCTTCTGAGTTCACTCACTATTGGCCATCAGTGAGCCTTATTTACCATTCTCTTTTTCATTAGAATACGTTTGACCATAAAAATATGGGTTATCTTTTATCTTTGATGTCTAATTCAATAACATTAGCATGACTACGAACAAAATGAAATTAGAATCTTTAGATTTTGTGTTTCTATCCATGATTAATGAGCATGAAACAAATATAGATGAAATTAGTAAAAGTAATAATGTAAGAATGCACAGAGTAATATGTATATAGAAGGGTTACTTAATATAGTACTAAAATATTTAGCATATGTTTTCTTATTTATATGTACTACAGCATAATAACCCACTGCTAATTACAGGTTAACTACTAAACATGATCATATTTTTATGCATATATACTTAACTACTTTGCTATTGGGAGATTAGTATAAGCTTATCAGGGCAATTCAAAACTATGCTGCCTTTATGTTTAAAGGCAATGAAGTATTAAAAAGAGAAATGAGAAAATTAAACATGTATCAATAACATTATCATTTCAGCCTATACTGAAATTTTCAAAAGGCTAGCTCTCTATCTAAAATCTTCATGAATACTTACTCAAAATATACTTACAGTTCCAATCCTGTAGCTGACAGAAGATTACTTAACCTGTAACTTTTCATTTTAATTTCAACAAGACATTATTTAAAGACACTCTTCTACTCCTGGTAATACTGAAATACATCAATCATTTGAAAACAAAGTTTCAAAATACATCTACTTGATAATCAGTAGTAATCATAGACGGTAACTCTGCTTATTAAGTCTTTGCATCCCATGTGTAAGCCTAGGCTTTAAAGAAGACAATTCATAAATCACTGCCATGAAGAATGAATACTGAATTAGGAAGGTTAATATCACAGTCTGTATTCATTGTAAACCTATGAATCTCAGTTTCATTGTATATAGAATAAGCTTATTAAAACATTTGCTACTAATATAATAAGGTGCTTATAAGATGAAGGGAGCTTCTGTATGAAAGCAATTTGAAAATATATAAATTTCAAGCAAATTTATCCCAAAAATGAGATCAGCCAGCACACTTGTAGAGTTGTAAGAGTTTTTTATATAATATGGATATCAAATATGTGATTGGCAAATACTTTCTCCCAGTCTGTGGCTTATCTTTTCTTTCATTTAATGGTGTCTTTTGCAGAGCAAATGTTTTTAATTTTGATAAAGTCCAATTTATCATTTTTTTTTCTTTCATTAGATCATGCTTTTATTGTTTTATCTGAAAAGTCATCAGAATCCCAAGGTGATTCAGATTTTTTCCTATGTTTTCTTCTTGAATTTTTATGTTTTACATTTTTTTTTTTTTTAAATATTTTATTGTACTTCAGGTGAAGGCGTACAGAACAGATAGTTTCTCATGTAACAGTAACACACATGCTGTTTTATGACATTGGTTAACAACCCCACAACATTTTAACCCTCTAAATAC
>NW_004444031.1:1132868-1151237 GCF_000243295.1 Trichechus manatus latirostris
GGGTTTCAGGATTGTTGATTCTCTGTTTGGCTTAGTTTTTCGGATCTTTGTTGTGGAGGGACGGCGTGGTGCTTCTGCTTAGACCGCCATCTTGCCGGAGTCTCTCTGTTTTACATTTTATATTTAGGTCTATGATCCACTTTGAATGACTTTTTAAAATAAGATTATATATACATATATATACGTGAAGGTTCATTTTTTTCTGCGTTTGTGCATTCAGTCATTCCAGCACCACTTGTTGAAAGGACTTTTCTTTTTTCACTGATTTATCTTTACCCCTGTGTCAAAAATCAGCTGGCTATTTTGCAGGACTTCATTTCTAGGTGTTCTTTTCTCTTTCTTTGATCTAAGTGCCTATCCTTTTGCCAATACAACACTCTCTTGATTAATTTAGTTTTAGAACAAGTCTTGAAAGCAGGTAATGTCAGTTATCCAAATTTTTTCTTTTTGTCTTTTGTTTTTTTATTTTTGCTATTCTAGTTCCTTTGCCTTTAGAATCAGCTTATCAATAATTACAAAAATGCTTGTTGGAATTTTATTGAATCTAAAAATTCAACTTGGGGAATTGATATCTCAACAATATTGAGTATTTTGAACCATGAAGACATTATAGCTTTCTATTCATTTTGATTATCTTTATTTCATCAGTATTATAATTTTTCATCATACTGATGTTGTACATATTTTTTTAGATTTATACCCAAGAATTTTACCTATTATTATTTTAGTGCTATTATATGTAATTTTTTTAATTCAACTTAAATTCTACATTCTTCATTGTTGGTATAAAGTAATACATTCCAATTATGCATATTCACCTTATGTATCCTGTCACCTTTCTGAACTCATTTATTTATTCTAAGAGTAGTTCTTCTTCTTTGAATATTTGGAATTCTCTACATAGAAAATCATGTCTTCTGAATAATGACTATTTGAGTCTTTGCAGAAAAAAAGTAAAAAGAAAACACTATTTAAAGGGAACTTGTAAGTAGATTCTTCAACTCCTTTTCTGCATATATTAGTTTTCTATTGCTGTGTAATAATATCACCACAAACTTATTGGCTTAAGACAATACATATTTATTATCTCATAGTTTCTGTGGGTCAAGATTCTGGGCACAGGTTACCTGGGTTCTCTGCTTCAGGGTTTCACAGGGTTAAAATCAAGATGTTGACTGGGGTTACGGTCTCATCTCAAGGCTCAGCTCGGGTAGGATCCATATCCAAGTTCACATGGTTGTTAGCAGAATTCACTTCCTTGCTGGCTGTAGTCCAGAGTCCACTATCAGTTCCTGGTGGGTTTTTGGATGGAGGCTACGTTCAATTCCTTAGCCACCCTAAAATTGTTGTTTGCTTCATGAAAGCCAGAAAAAGAGGCTTCTAGCAAGATGAAAGCTGCAATCTTAGGTAATATAAGCATGTATTCAATACTACCAACCTTACCATATAGTCCATTGGTTTAAGGCAAGTCAAAGATCATGCCCACACTCCAGGGGAGGAAGTTAAACAATGTCATGAATACCAGGAGGTGGGGATCATAGGGACCACTTATAATCAATCCCTCACACGGTGGTTCCCTCCTTTTGGAGCTTCGTCCCTCTCAATTCCTTTCATTTTGACAGTCTCACACTTCAAACTCTGCCTTCTCAGTCCTGTAAAAAGTACCTCAGTCCTGTAAAAGTGCTGCCTTCAACCTTGGTTCTATCTACTGCTACAGTGTGCAAAATAATGTTAAGGACAAAACTGTGGTGAACATGGAACTTAATTTGCTTATTCTTTTAAGTAATTGAGTCCTCAAGCCTTGCCTCTGTTTGTTGCTCTCAAGTATCTTAAAGTTATACATATTTTTCTATCTTCTACATTTGTTTATGGTGTGAAAGTTAGTCTGATGTAAGCTACTGTTGCTTTTACTTGATATAATTATACATTTTTTGTTATTTCATCTATTGAGAGCATTCCTTTATTCCTAAATTCATAAGGTCAGAGTTTCAGACCCTATTATCACTAACATCCTTCTAACTTGCCTGGACTTGGAAGGAAATACTGTGGTAAATGGATAACAATATAGTAGCATATTTTTACGGAAAAAGCGTGTGCCTTCTATGTTTTTGCCAAACGTGCCCTCCCCCCACGAAGTATTTTCGTAAGCAAGCTATGCTACTTATTTTATAGCAACATGTACAAAATTGGTATAGAGGTGCTTATGAAAATACCTTGTTGGGGGAGGGCATAGTTGGCAAAGAAACATAGAAGGCATGTGTTATTTCCATAAAAATATGGTATTACTCATAAGATTTAGTCAAATGAATTTCATTGAAATTGCAATCTTATAAAGAGACGCTAGAATTTCATGTTTAGTAAGTTGTTATTTTTGTTGTTGTTAGTTGTTGTCAAGTTGGTTCTGACTCATGGTGACATTATGTATAACAGAAGGAAACATTGCCCAGTCCTGTACCATCCTCACGATCTTTGGTATGTTTGACCCCATTGTTGCAGCCACTGTGTCACTTCATCTCATGGAGTGTTTCCCTTGTCTTTTCTGACCTCTGCTTTACCAAATATGATGTCCTTTTCCAGCAATTGGTCTTTCCTGATGATGTATCCAAAGTAAGCAAGATGAAGGATGACCATCCTTGCTTCTAAGGAGCATTCTGGGTGTATTTCCTCCAAAACAGATTTGTTCATCCTTCTGGCAGTCCTCAGTATATTCAGTATTCTTCACCAACACCACAAGTAAAATGTGTCAATTCTTTGGTCTTCCTCTTTCAGTGTCCAGCTTTCACACGCATATGATGCAATTGAAAAGACTATAATTTGGGTCAGGTGCACCTCAGTCATCAAAGTGACATCTTTGCTTCGTGAGACTTTACAACCGAAATTTAAACTCTATTGTTTTTGATGCCCCCAACAAAATGTTCCTTTAATAATCTTCATTAGCTAGGTATTTACTACTTTTCATGTTGGCCCATTTCTAAACATATACATCTAATTTTAATGGCAACTTCTATTCTTGTTTTAAAATGAAGACTTAACACAGAAACAAAAACTTGATAACCATGCAAGTTCATGGAATGTAATCCAAGAAAATCTGAATATTACAAGTTAAATGAGAAGTTGAATAATGGCCAAAAAAAGTTTCATCGTTCTATAAGTACAATGATATTATTCTTGTTGTCTTCAGGCATACTAGCATGAATAGTAAAAATCTTTTCACTTGGTTTCAAACATGCTATGATTTGGGTTATTACATTTGGGGAGCAGAAAATATATTCCATTTAGTATCTGGAAATACGTGTAGGGTCAAAGATGCACGCTGTCCTTGCAGTAGTGTAAACTATTGTCTGGGAAGTGGATTCCTAGCCGAGGACTGTTTTGCAGCTGTATATTTTCACTTAGATGGTACATTGTGACTAGATCTCATCAAATCATCAATAAAAGTTGAAGTGATAGACAGGATTTCTAGGCTAAGGTGGTTAAGAAGTAGATATTTCTTTTCCACCCTTTTTTTCCCCTCCTATACTTTCTTCTGCTAGCTTGATAAAAGAATGGTGACTTTGAAGTTGAAGTTGGCAGATACAGAAGTTGCCTGGGTCCCTATATTGGTGACGTATTGTAGAAAAGCCATCTACCAACTGGGAAAGCCGTTTGGACTTAGACAAGAAATAAATATTTCTCTTGTTGGATCCATTATGTGTCTTTGAGCTTCTCTGTTGTAAAAGTTATCATTATCTTAACAAATGTAATGTATAATAAATAAAGACATTTAACATTTAATTCATCATACTGAATTATATAATTACTTGTGAACTGTTTACATTTTTAAGCATTCATTGGAGCAAAGCTCCATCCCAAAATAGGAAAACGGGATTCAGTGTAATTTTGTGTAAAACATCTCAAAGTGCCCTGGATGAGACAGCAAACATCTCTTCCCTTTGTCATAATAGTTACTGAGAAACAAATTACCCTGGAACTCAGTAGCTTGAAACAAAAATCATTTGTTATTTCATAGTTTCCATAGATCAGGAATCTGGCATGGCTTACCTGGGTGCCTCTGACTCAGTCTGTCATAAGGCTGAAATCAAATGTCCACTGAGACTGAAGTCATCACTAAGCTTGCATGGGAGATGATATGATTCCAAGCTCCCTCATGTGCCTGTCGGCAAACCTCAGGTCCTCACTAGCTGTTAGCTGAAAAAACTCATTTCCATGTCAAATGGATCTCTCCATAGGGCAATCCACAACATGGCAGCTGGCTTCCTACAAAACAAGTAAGCATTCCAGTGAGAGAGGAACCCTAAAACAAAATCTACAGTCTGTTTGTAATCTAGTCTGAAAATTGACAGGCCATTACTTCTGCCATATTCTGCTCTTTACAAGCAAGTCATTACTTCCAGGCCACACTCAAAGGGAGGACATAATTATACAAGGGCCCAAATACTAGGAAGCTGGGATCATTGAGGGTCATCTTAGAAACTTTCTACCACATAAATATATGTTATAAAACAGGTTAAAGAGTAAACTGATTACAGCCAAGACCCAATGGCAGTTAATAATATGAAAAATCTTGTTGTTAGCTGCCTCTGTGTTGATTCTGACTCATAGCCACCACATGTGACAGAGCAGAAGTACTCCATAGAGTGTTCTTGGCTATACTCTTTACAGAAGGGAAGTAGATAATCATGTCTTTCTCCCACAGAACTGCTGAGTGGGTTTGAACCACCAGCCTTTCAGTTAGCCACTGAGTTCTTAATCATTTGTGCCACCAGGGAGCCTTAATATGAACAATATGCAAGAATATTTCCAAAATCAAAGAGAGTGTTAATTCTGGAGAAAAAAAATGTATAAAGATAACTCTTTTTTCCTAGGGTCATTTATAGTCTAGGTACTTTAGGCCATTATGTTACCAATGTCAGTAGAGTTTCAGTAGAATATTACAGAGAATCATTTTGTTATTTCATAATATATTTTACCTATTTATTTTTCCTAAAATGTTAATTACTTATATTACTGCAATATGAAAAAAAACTTGAAAATTATTTCATCTAGATTGATATGTCTGTTATCCTTATTTTTGTATTTTAAAAAATTCTTTTCATCATTGCTGTCTTGAAAACCTAATCATTTTATATTTGAGTGTGCCTGTAATGATGAAGTAAATTGTTCATTTTAAACATTCTTGATGTTTTCAGATAACTGTGTAGCTCAATTTTTGACACTTTGTGTTGTCTTGCAAATAGTAAAATCTTGAAGCAAACACTTTTGTATCGTTATTAGTGATCATCATCACAAACTGAAGTTTTTGTATAACACTTTGTTTTTCTCAAAGCACCTTCACACCCAAGAAACTTATTTGAGCTTCATGGAATTTTACAGAGTTTCATTACTTTTCACAAAATTTCCCACATGCAATTTTGATTTAGAACCTGAGTGAACCAACAGTTAACTTACAAGTCAAAGTTTTTCAGTTCCAAAGGGCTAGTTTTCTTAAGCACATAAAATGACAAGATTGCTTTCTCAACAACAACACAAAAAAATTCTTTGGACATTGCTCTTAGCGGTATTTATGGCACCATGCTGAGAGTAATGATCTCTTCCTGATATCAAAAATCTAACACTGCTGTAAAAGGTCAAAAACTATTTTCACTTTATAATTATTTTTTTAAAGTCTTTTTTAGGTTTCATTGAATTTTTAAAGCAATGCTGAATCTTCTTTTCTTCAATATGTACAAAGCATAATAATTCCATGTGGAGCATTTGGTTCCCACAGAAAACTCAAGAAAAAAACAGGTAGCTATGCATAATTTTCCTTTTGATGAACAGAGAATACACCCCAGAAAACTTAATAATCTTGATGTTACGACTCTTCCTTTTTGAGATCTCAGGAGATCTTGAGACTAGTAGTTACCATTTCCTTCTATTTTAAAGGGTTATCTGTGTAGAAAGTACTGCTTTTTTTCCCTCCACAAAGTACAAATTATAGGACTCAGAGGTTTATAGGGGTTATTGGTTAGATCTTTGTTCTTTTCCACATTCTCTTTCTAGTCATATTTCTGCAAACAATGGAAATTTAAGAAAATACTGTCACTTACTAGTCAACATCTTGTTCAGGCTTTTATTTATTCTGGCTATATCAAGCCACCAACTAAAAAACCTTGGCTAAAAGAGTTTTGAAATTTTTTGGATGTAGGTGAGAGGGAAGAATAGCCCTTTATTTCCTGTATCAGACATTTTCTGGTGCAAAAAAAAAAAAAATGTGATAGAGCAAATATAATGGATTAAAGTGTTGACTCATTGATTCTGCCTTCCTGGGTTATAAATAAGTTTTGAAATTCAAGCATTCTTTTATTTAATCACAAAGTGTTTAAAAGTTAAAGCCTTAGCATAGTTGTGTAAAGGTACACTCATATTCAGCCATTTCTACATTCATCAATTTGCCTTGCTGAACTTCTCTTGGTGATCTGGTACCTTATTCTGGAGCCAAAGCAGGGAGTAGAGGATGGGATGTGAGGTGGAGACAGGAAGCGAGATGAGGGGAGTGAATTTTTAATTCACTTTTTATTATACCTGTATAAATTAGAAAATAGATATTAGATATCTTAAAACCTTATGGGGGCAGTTCTATTCTGTCATACAGTATCACTATGAGTTGGAATCAACTAGACAACATACAATAACAATAATAATTTTAACACTTCTTGAATTTCTCTGCTTTGTATTTTTAATTCCAAATTACTAACAAAGATACGTATTGGTTCACAAAGACATATTATAGGACATATTTCATTTCTTGTTTCCAGTGTTTCTATAATGTAACTAGAAAATTCAGTCAGTTTACTGTTGACTAGTGACTAATTTACTTATCTAAGGAGGAAACATATGTTATTGATACTATTTCTTCTTTTAGTTGTTGTTAGGTGCCATTGAGTTGGTTCTGACTCATAGTGATCCTGTGTACAACAGAATGGAACACTGCCCGATCCTGCGCCATCCTACATGATCCTTGTTATGTTTGAGCCCATTGTTGCAGTCACGGTGTCAGTCCATCTCGATGAAGATCTTCCGCTTTTTCACTGGCCCTCTTCTTTAGCAAGCATGATGTCCTTCTCCAGGGACTGATCCCACCTGATGACACGTCGAAAGTATGTGAGACAAAGTCTCGCCAACCTTGCTTCTAAGCAGCATTCTGGCTATACTTTTTCCAAGACAGATTTGTTCGTTCTTTTGGCAGTCCATAGTATATTCAATATTCTTTGCCAACACCGCAATTCAAAGGCGTCAATTCTTCAATCTTCCTTATTCATTGTCCAGCTTTCACATGCATATGAAGCGAATGAAAACACCATGGCTTGGGTCTTAGTCTTCAAGGCGACATCTTTGCTTTTTCACACTTTAAAGAGGTCTTTTGCAGAAGATTTGCCCAGTGCAATGCGTCTTTTGATTTCCTGACTGCTGACTTCCACGGGTGTTGATTGTGGATCCAAGTAAAATGAAATCCTTGACAACTTCAATCTTTTCTCTGTTTACCATAATGTTGCTTATTGGTCCAGTTGTGAGGATTTTTGGTTTATGTTGAGGTGTAATCCATACCAAAGGCTGTAATCTTTGACCTTCATCAGTAAGGGCTTCAAGTCCTATTCACTTTCAGTAAGCAAGGTTATGTCATCTGCATAACTCAGGTTGTTAATGAGTCCTCCTTCAATCCTGTTACCCTGTTCTTCTTCATATAGTCCAGCTTCTCAGATTATTTGCTCAACATACAGATTGAACAAGTATGGTGAAAGGATACAACCCTGATAACCTGATGTTATCCATAATTTGTTATGAGCCACACAGTTGAATGCCCTTGCATCATCAATAAAACACAGGTTAACATCTTTCTGGTATTCTCTGGTTTCAGCCAGGATCCATCTGACATCAGCAGTGATATCCCTGGTTCCACTTCCTCTTTTAAATCCAGCTTGAATTTCTGGCAGTGCCCTGTCAATGTACTGCTATAGCCGCTTTTGAACAATCTTCAGAAAAATTTTACTTGCATGTGATATTAATGATACTGTTCGATAATTTTCACATTCTGTTGGATCACCTTTCTTTAGAATAGGCATAAATATGCATCTCTTCCAGTTGATTGGCCAAGTATCTGTTTTCCAAATTTTTTGGCATAGATGAGTTAGCACTTCCAGCGCTGCATCCATTTGTTAAACCATCTTGATTGTTCCATCAGTTCCTGGAGCCTTGTTTATCGCCAATGCCTTCAATGCAGCTTAGACTTCTTCCTTCAGTGCAATCGGTTCCTGATCATATGCTGCCTCCTGAAGTGGTTGAACATCGATCAATTCTTTTTGGTATACTGACTTGTGTGTTCCTTCCATCGTCTTTTGATGTTTCCTGTGTTTAATATTTTCCCTGTAGAATCCTTCAATATTGCAACTCGAGGTTTGAACTTTTTCTTCAGTTCTTTCAGCTTGAGAAATGCTGAACGTGTTCTTCCCTTTTGGTTTTCTTTCTCCAGGTCTTCGCACATGTCATTAGAATACTTTACTTTGTCTTCTTCAGTTGCCCTTTGAAATCTTCTGTTCAGCTTTTTTACTTCATCATTCCATTCATTTCCATTATTATTATTAGCCTGGTGAAAATATGCTGAAACAATTCTTTTCATCCCTGATGTATCTGGTAGGCTACTTAGGAACACAACCATTTCCAACAACAACAACAACAACAAAAAACTCCTGCAGAGAACCACTCCTCGTTTCAAAGCAGTCTTGAGGATGAAGAGACTTTCTTGTCTATTGTTTTTGTAAAGACATCTGTCTGTTTAACAGGTGAACAATATAAAGTTAACCATTTTTAGAAATGTTTCTAAACCATTTGATGCATTTTTCTGTTTTCTTAAATGAAAGATACTCAACAGAAGTGACACCTTTTTGAAAATTATGGCTATCATTTTGACATGATTTTGCCCTAGCAAAAAACTGCATTTGTACATTCCCGTCTTAATAATTGTCACCTCTGATTTTATAGGATACCGTCTTTAAGTTTTTTATGTTTTCTTAAATCTGAGAAATTAGTTATTCATGGTAATTATGATGACATACAAGTGAAAAGTAAATAAATTCTGAATACCATCATAGGGAGTCTTCCACAGAGTCAAGTTTTTAGGTTTGGGTGCACGCCTTTAGGTAAATTTAAGCAGTTGCAATCAAGTCAGTTCCAACTTATGGAAACTCCATGTGTGTGAGAGTCGAACTGAGCCCCATAGGGTTTTCAGAAGTTTATTGCCAGGCCTTTCTTCCAAGGCACCTCTAGGTATACTTGAACCACTAACCTTTCTGTTAGTAACTGTGCATGTTAACCGTTTGCACCACCCAGGGACTCCTAGACAAGTTTAATTTATCTTGCTAGCAGAAGAATAGATAGATTAGTCAAATTCATTTGGATAAACTCCTCTCAATCATTATCAATATTTTTCTATTCATAGGATTTTCAGTACGAGTAGAGAATACCAAACCATCCTTCAATAGTTCCTCCTGACATCATTGCTACCCTGAAACGAAATCTGAAAATTACTTGGCAAACCCTGACTGAACTTTGAAAAGAGGTTGAATTCTTGGATTCTGTGAATTGACATGTTAAAAGCAAGTTCTCAGCAGAGGTTGCCAAGGCTTTAATCAGAGAAAAGTGACTCAGTTTGAAGTAGTTTGAGTTCAAATAAAAGATGTGCTAAGATTTCAGATATGGTACTTTATTTTGAAACCATTGTAGCAGATTTAATCTGAAAATAAGTTTAAGTACTTGATAGCATTACCTATCTAGTTGTGTTGGGGATGATCTTAGATTTTATGTTGAATATTGTATACTCTGAGATTACATTTTGTGCCAGATAGGATAAAATATAGAGTTTACAATTATCCAGATATTTGAATGATGTACACTATACCCGAAAATTTACAAGAATAAATTAAGGAAAATACTAACAGTCTGTGATATTTATACAGAAACCACATTTTTCATCCTGCTTGTCCAAATTGCAGTCTTTTATTCATTCATAGATTTTTTTAACTTATTACATTCATGTGATTTTCTGCTTTTCAAGATATTCTCTGTTTAAGAGAATGAGATTGTCACATTTTACAAGCTACTGCTATTCTTCAGAAGCAGAACATGTATAGCAGAAATTGCCTTACATTTAATTATAGATGCCAGTTTACTTTTCTTCAGTTTGTAACAGAATGAAATGAACTGCTTCAGATTCATTCACTGATTTTACACGACAGAAAAGTTATTTGATTCTACACGAGGTTTTAAGTATCTAACTATATGTATTTCTTTAAAATTAGGCAAAATATAAATGGAGATCTTTATGATTATCAGAAGTTACTCAACTAACCACTGTTCTTTGAAGGTGCTTTTTATTTAGAACACAATATTGAACAAATTGATGGAAGAAACATAATTGTTAGGATGTGCATTGTTATTAATAAGGAATATACCATAACTGATGATTTGCATTGATTAGTATATTAAAAAACCCATTGTCATCGAGTCAGTTCCAACTCACAGAAACCCTATAGGACAGCGAAGAACTGCCTCATAGGGTTTCCAAGGAGCAGCTGGTAGATTTGAACTGCCGACCTATTGGTTAGCAGCCAAGGTCTTAAACACTACACCACCAGGGATCCAATATATACAGTTTTACCATAATATTAAAGCACAATATTTATTTAGTGCATAACATAAACTATATTTTTTACTTGAAAGCTGGTATGAGTTTTTTTCCAAAACATTTAAGAAGCTTAAATTATCCACGTTCTAATATAATAGCCATTATACTAAAGAAAATACTTATTGGGAGACTATTATGTTTTACCATCCATGTAGGTATCAGAGCTTCTCTGCTACACAAAATGAAAATATTCCTGCCTTGTTCAACTGGCATAACGAAGTTTATTAAGAAAATGTTCTGCATCCTACTTGGGTGAGTGGTATCTGGGGTCTTAAAAGCTAGTGAGCGGACATCTAAGATGTATCAATTGGTCTCAAACCACCTGGAGTAAAGGAGAATGAAGAAAAGCAAAGTCACAAGAAAAGTATTAGCCGAGGAGACAGAAAGGGCCACATAAACCAGAGACTCCATCAGCCTGAGACCAGAAGAACTAGATGGTGCCCGGCTACCACCAATGACTGCCTTGACAGGGAACACGACAGAGAGTCCTAGATGGAGAAGGAGAAAAGTGGGGCACAGAACTCAAATTCTAGTAAAAATACCAGACTTAATGGTCTGACTGAGACTGGAGGAACCCCAGAAAGCATGGCCCCCGGACTCTCTGTCAACCCAGAACTAAAACTATTCCCAAGGCCAACTCTTCAGACAAAGATTAGACTGGACTATGGGACATAAAATGATATTCGTGAAGAGTGTGCTTCTTAGCTCAAGTAGAGAGATAAGAGACTAAATGGTCAGCTCCTGTCCGGAGGTAAGATGAGAAGGCAGAGAGGGTCAGGAGCTGGTTGAATGCGGGAAATCTGGGGTGGAAAGGAGGAGTGTGCTGTTATAGTGTAGGGAGAGCAATTAGGGTCACATAACAATGTATGTATACATTTTTGTATGAGAAATTAACTTGAATTGTAAACTCTCACTTAAAGAACAATAAAATAAAAATAAATTAAATTAATAAAAAAAAGAAAATAATTCCTGCCTTCACAAGGCTTATTTATTATATTCAGTGAACTTAACTTCTGGCATAAAGTTGAAATTTAAATGAAAAGCATTTGCATAGAACGTAGTGCATATATAAATTATTCAAAAAATTGTAAAAAATATTATGCTATTTTTGAAATACTGGAAACTGAAGGATATCATACATATTCCGGTTTTAGGCAACATCTGAAAAAAAATCACTTCCTTCTAGGTAACTTGTTATTTGGAATATTACTAGACAACTCTATATCTGATGACTGCCTGTTATCAGTGAAAATAGCAAATCAGCCGACCTGGGGAAATATGTAGAGTAAATTATTCATTTTTCCTTCTAAGTTGTTTCAGTCTCCTTAGAATGATTTAGAAAAATAATAGCATACCACTATAACTGTAGATCTCTTTTATTATTCCTGTTTCTTCTCTCTATACTATCAGACTAAAGGCATGTTACCTTAACTATGATCAGTATGGTTGAGTGGTGCCAATAATAAACCAATAGGCAGAAAAAGGAAACAATAAGCTTTAAGATAAGCTTAAATATTATAAAGTAATTATCATTAATTGATAATGGTCTTATATCTTGTATTGAATGAAAATGCCAGCTAGAACTACCATTCAAATTATGTTTATCTCATCATTTTCTAGTAAATATGCAGATAGTCAACCACTAGCAAATTAATAGGGCTCCCTGGGTAGCACTCAATTGCTAACTGAAAGGTTAGGGGTTCAAACCCATCCAGAGGTGCCTCAAAAGACAGAACTAGCAATCTGCTTCCAAAAATTCATGGCCTTGAAAACCCTAAGGAGCAATTCTACTCTGCGCACATGTGGTCACCATAAACTGGAATCAACTCAATGGCAACGAGTCACAGCAAGCAAATTAACAGATTATTTAATTTTTCTTTGGTTTCTTGTTTTATTTATTTCTATTGCTACATTCATTTTATTTATTTTTGATTGTGGTGAAGTATAGATAATAAAACACTTGCCATTTCAATCAGTTTTACGTGTGACAATTACTTTTACCATGTTGTGCACCATCATCATTGTCCCTTTCCAAATTTTTTCCTCACTCTTAACAGAAAATCAGTATCCCTTAAAAAATACCTCCCAGTTTCCCACTCCCATCTACGCCTGGTAAACATTGTTAAACTTTGTCTCTATGTCTTTGCATACTTTGCATATTTGATATAAGTGAGATAGTATTTGTCTTTTTGTGTCTGAATTATTTCACTCAGCATAATGTTTTCAAGTGTTACATTAATTTTTGCTAGGTTTGAATTGAGAGTGTCCAGTTTCACAATTATATTTGTAAATCAAATAGGTTTTTATAGGTTCTGTGGTATTCTTGGAGTCCTGACAGCTGCTAACCAAAAGGTCGGCAGTTCAAATCCACCAGCAGCTCCTTGGAAACCCCATGGGGAAGTTCTACCCTGTCCTATAGGGTCGCCATGAGTTGGAATTGACTTGACGCAATGAGTTTTTTTTTTTTTTTTTTAGATCAGATTCTTAGCATATGGGGAATGTTATATGAATATTTACTTCAATGTTTACTGCATACTTCTTATGGGGCAGACATGATGCTAAGGACTGTTAGATAAAGGAGTTAGAAAAGACTGCTTATTCCCATGAGGAACCTATAGTTTAGTAGGAGAGAAAATAAATTAAAATTTGATGATTTTACTTTAGCAATAGAAATACATGAGACATTTAACAAATACGGAATATGTCCTCAGGCATAGCTATATTTGAAGACCACACCTGATAATTTTGTCCATGTAGGTGTAACAGTGAAACCATTTTCCCTAGGAAGGAGTTCATAAAAATAATTCTTAGTCCAAAGTTTTCTTTGGCCAGTCATGAAAATTTCTTAATTCCCTATCCCTAGCGAATATATAAATAATGGCTTAAAAAGAGGTAACTGTTTGTGTAGTTCAATACAGTTTTATATATTTGGCATCTTTCTTTGATTAAAAATTACTTTATTGTGCAGAGACATTTTAAAGCAAAGATTTCCTCAGCCCTGTGTTGGTGAGATGTTTCTTTGCATTATTTAAAAAGTTCATGTAGAACTGGAAAACTCCACTGCCACCCCTTCACCTCAGAAGAGGTAATCCAAAGAGCTTCATTAATGGACAAGCTCCATGGACACAAATGGTCTTTATTTCTCCCCTGAAGTGATCTGCCCCTCTCTACACTCAAGATGACTGGCAGGGTCGGCATCTAATTACAACTTTCCTTTTCTGATTTGAGATAGTGAAAGGAAACTTATCGTATTCTCTGACATTACAAAGTATCGTGTATGCTAGGCAGTTGTACAACAGAGCAAAGTGTAAAGATTGAAAACTAGTTCATTTTTTTTCTCTCCTCTTTGTAATATATAAATTCTCTCAGGGGAACTCCGTGACTCAGACCTTGTGGTATTATGCTCTCCCAATGAGGGCTTATTAAATCCATGTATTCTAAGAATGAAGGATATTTTGTCACGTACCAAATGGTCAAAGACTTGCTCAGGATTTTTAAGGCAGGAAAGTCCAAAAAACTCTTAATTTGGAGTACACAAAAAGATTGCCTTAAAATGTTGCATCTAAGAAGTCTGATAATTCTCCCCACCAGGCAGGCATGAGATCAGCTGCCCTACATGCTGAGAAAAGTCCCATGTTTTTCAACTTCTTTCTTTTTTTAAACAGGGAAGTCAAGGAGGTATTTTGGAACTCTTTAGAGAAGCATAAACTAATCAAAATAATATCTCCTAATTTAGGGTCTGGTTTAAAAAGAGGCCAATTATATCTAGTTGCACTTTTCTCTGCAATTATATAATTCTTTGTATTAATTTTTTAAATCATAACTTTATATTTTGAATTATAAATGTTTCTTCGTGTATTACTTGTCTTTGAAGAGTGTTCTCTCTTTAGATATAGTGTCTGTCACAGTATCTTTCTCATGTTGTTGTTGTTACCTATCAAACTGGCTTCGATTCATGGCTACTCCATGTACAACGTAACAAAAAGTTACCCAGTCCTGCGCCATCTTCATGATCATTGGCATGTTTGAAGCCACTGTTGTAGCCACTGTGTAGTTCTTGCCAACCTAAGAGGTTCATCTTACAGCACTATATCAGACGTAAGATTGTGATGCATAGGGTTTTCACTGGCTGATTTTCTCTTGTGATACATAGGGTTTTCATTGGCTAATTTTCGGAAGTAGATCACCAGGCCTTCCTTCCTCTTCTGTCTTAGTCTGGAAGCTCTACTGAAACCTTTTCACCATGGATGACCCTTCTGGTGTTTGAAATACTGATGGCATAACTTCCAGTGTTGTAGCAATATACAAACCACCACAGTACAGAAAACTGACAGATAAGTGGTGGTTTTTTCTTATACTGGTTAATTTGCTGGAATCTAAGGAAAATCTTGAATTTAGATTTTAAATACAGAACAAGATTGAGATTCTAGTTCCATAGGCTGAATTTCAGGTTTGGGTTTCAGTTTTTATAAAATATATATGCAGTAAAATAAAAATATTGTCTTTTGTACAAGACTGTCAGTATTTTTATTTATTTTTGCTAAAACTATCTGTGAATAACTTCTATATTCTGTCTTTTGTTGAGGCTAGTGGAGCCATATAACACCGGGAGGTGTTTAACAGAAGTTTTTCTTTCTGAATTTTTTATACACTCACCATTCTTTTATTTACAAAGCTGGTAGCCACTGTTGCTTTATGGGAAGCAAATACAGCATAGGACAAAAAAGTCATAGATCATCTGTGAGTTTCAAATTAGACTTGTTATAGCTCTATAGTGAAACATTGCTTTTGAGAGCTACTATTTTATGCAGAAATCGGCCTTTCTGAAAAAAAACAGAAAACTTTTTTTTAAGCTTGAAGTTGAGAGCCAAGAAGATGCAGGCTATAAAGCATAGAGTGGCCCAAAGAGGCACCTCAGTGCGGATTCAAACTGCCAACCTTTCAGGTAGTAGCTGAGTGCTTAACCATTTGTACCACTCAAGAAGCCCATTTGACCATACATTTTATAAAATATATAATAACATTATATCCATTGTATCACTTTTATAGCATAGTTTACAACTATCTTGATTATCTTGAGAATCAGTTTAATAGTGTATCCACTCTTCCTTTGAGAGTGGATTAAATTGCTAACACAATCAATATTGGTTACAATCTTTTCAGAGTCTCTTTTCTTATATAATAAAAATGATTCTTATAGTTTCATTATATTTAGTTTCACAAAAGCAGTTAAAAAACTATCTTTTTTCTATAAAGCTTCTAAAAAGTTTACAAATAACAATTACTAAATAAATAAATAAAAGTTTGCAAAATGAAAGGGGTCATCATTGTGTCTAGGGTGGGATATCTCACACTGGTGAAGAAGAATGTAGTGATTAAAAGTGTGGCCTTGGAAGTCAGGCATACTTGATTAAGTTTAGCTTTACCAGATATTAGCTGTGTGGTCTTGAGCAAGTTAAGTTTCTTCTACCAGCATCAATTCCTCTTCTCTGAAAAGAGGATATTAATAACAGTGAGGATCAAATGAGATAATTCATAGAAAGTTCTAGCATAGTCCATGGCTTATAACAAACAATAAGTGGTAGGTGGAATAATCTTGAAGGCAGGAAGTTAATTTTTGTAATTACTGTCTCCCAAATGCCTAGAACTGTGCTTTACATATAGGTGACATTCAATAAACATTTGTAAAAGTAATTAGTTTAAAAATAGTTATTATTACTAGGTTCAAAGTAGACAACTAGAGGCTGTGTAAATACTCACGCACATAATTGAATAAAATAACCCTGTTACTTAGGAAATCAATAATGGAAGAAAAAGTGGATAAAATGACTAATGAAACACTGGTTTCATATGAAGGAAAATATTTTCATTAACAGAAGAAATTCATTTTATCAAGAAATCAAGTATTATTTGATCAAGTATCAAGTATTAAAATACCAGTCAGAAAAAGTTGATATTGAAGGATATATAGTTGGCAGATATTATACATTTTATGTATCTCCATTTGTAAAAATCTAATATATTAGTTTCTACTTTTATGTAAGTATAAGTTGGTGATGTCATTTTCACGTCCATTAACAAAATATTTACCTTATCACACTAACAGCATTATTATAAATAAATATGAACCAAGGCTCCAATAAAACATCCACAAAAGCAGTATTTTTCATCTAAGTTATTACATTTTCAGTATAATTATTTGCTTAAGTAATTTGGAAGTAAAGCATAAGTGGACACCAGAATAGATGATGGCTTTCCTATCTAAATGGGTATTAATCTTTCTACTTGAAGGTTTAATATAATACATATTGAAATGATGATTTAAAATTAATTCTCTTGATTAAATCCCTTAAACTTGTATGCACAATGCTCAGGATCATAGTACACTGGAGGGCAATTTTATCATGATTAAAAAAATGTGTTACCTTCTTGGTAAGCAAATGTTTACTCCATTTATTCCTTCTGCAAATACATTTTGAGGCCCTACTACATGTTGGCAGAGTTCTAGGTATTATGTATATAACAATAAACAAAAGTAAGTCTTTGTTCTCATAGAGCTCCAATTTAGTATGGAAGGGGGATATAAAATATCTATAGATAGACAGAGATATAGATAACATCAGGTGTTGGTAACCCATTGCCGTGGAGTCAATACCAACTCATAGCGACACTATAGGACAGAGTAGAACTGCCCCATAGGGTTTCCAAGGAGTTGCTGGTGGATTCAAACTGCCAGCCTTTCGGTTAGCAGCCAAACGCTTAACCACTGCACCACCAGGGCTCCCAGTTGTTGATAAGTATCCCATATAAGGTAAGAGTATAAGGGTCAGTGAATATGGGGATCATTATTATTTTATATACATCTTATAAAGTGCACATTTGAACAGGTACCTGTGGAAAGTAAAGGTAGAAAAGGCAAGGCCCTAGAACAGAAGTGTGTTTGCTGTAGTCGAAGCATAGCAAGGAGGCCACTGTAGATATTTTGGAGTGATATAGGGGTGATATTATTGAAAATTAGATCAGTGATCAAGGGTAAAGCCAGAGCATGTACTGCTCTGTCTGAAACTGGGTTTTACTTTTGCTTTTACACTCTATGAGATGAGAAATCATTGGAAAATTTTGAGCAGAGAAGGAACATCTGATCTATATAACGTTGCCATATTTAGCAAATAAAAATATAGGCCATAGATTTAAATTTTAATAATAAATAATGATATAATCAACAAAAATATACATAATAAGTAATTCTTAGTATAAATTGTCCCAAATATTGCATGGTACATACTTATGTTGAAATACCGTCATTAGGGGCTGTTGAGCTGGTTCCGATTCATACTGACCCTATGTACAATAGAACAAAACATTACTTATTATTTATCCAAAATTCAAATAAATAGGATCCTGCATTTTAAGGAATTTCTGTTACTTTTGTATAGGAAATAAACTTTATGGTGAGGCATAGGGGAGGGTCTGGTTGAATAGATTTGAATAGATTCAAATACAAGACATCACTCACAGTAAGACTTCACTCTAACCTGAGGCCTATAAAACTAGTTTATAATATGGTGAGAGAAGCCTATAGGAGGATAGGTGAGTTGGAATATTTTCAGTATCTGCCTTACTCAACTTTCTTTAGCTATCCAAAAAAA